>NC_057811.1:44170895-44184032 GCF_018294505.1 Triticum aestivum | reverse complement strand
AAAATGATGGAAATGTCAATAAAATAAAATAAAATAAGTTTCCCATGTGATATGTGGTCTAGTTGTTGGGAAAATTAACAAATATGAATTTCGACTTTATTTGCAAAATCTCTCTGGAATTTCTTAAAATGGGCATAACTTTTGCATACGAACTCGGATGAAAAAGTTTTTTATATGAAAAATCATCTACTCGAAAAGTTACATCCGAATTTAACGGGGGGAACCCCGTTAAACATTTTCAAAATCCTCAAAAACCTAACCGAAAAAAGATACGGGGCTTTTAAGATCTGGAGAGGCAAAAAAATTCAAATTATGGTCAAACTGTGGTCAAACAATGGTCAAACTAATTATTCTAGAATATTAGTGTTACTAAATAATTATTTCAGATTTTTTGAATTTTGGTCAAATCTGGTCAAACTGTGGTCAAACAGTGGTCAAACAATGGTCAAACTAATTATTCCAGAAATATTAGTGTTACTAAATAATTATTGTTTTTTAAAACAATAGTTTCAAACTCAAACAGTGAAATGTGTCACTTCATGCTCAAGCTAAATTCCTGAGGGTTAATAGAATTGACATCTTACTATTGTCAGGAAAACAACAAGTGCAGACTTGGAAACGAGGGAGAATAGAACCCGAAAGTTAAGCGTGCTCAGGCTGGAGTAGTGAGAGGATGGGTGACCGTCCGGGAAGTTAGATGATTTGGAATGATGAGGGGTGATTAGAGATTAGAGGATAAATTGAGCAGTGATGAGGGGTGGTGATTAGAGATTAGAGGTTAAAATAATTCAGAAATTTGAAAATTAAAAAAAATTAAAAAAAATTCGCAAAAAAAAATTTCAAAAAAAATATCATAAAATTACAAAAGGGGGGAGGCATTAGTAACGACCCTTTAGTCCCGGTTCAAAAGGCCCTTACCAACCGGGACAAAAGCCCCCTTTTCTACTAGTGCCAGTTGAATATAGATAGCATGACTTATTATCGTTGACATCACCCTTGAGGTGAGTATGTTGGGAGGCAAAACTATAAGCCCCTATCTTTCTATGTGTCCGGTTGAAACGTTTTGCTCATGGGTATGAGGTGAGTGTTAGCAATCATAGAAGACTATATGATGGTTGAGTATGTGGACTTGCTTAAAAGGCTCCGACATGTGACCCTTCCTGAAAAGATGATGAATTGTAGTTGCAAAGTTGAATGAGAACATAGTTTGTTGGTTTCTAATAGAGTTTTTGCTTTATACTTTGATTGTGTGATGAACTATTACTTATTCATGAGAAGTGTATGATAAAAGTCCTATGTTTAATTTTGTTGTTGTTATAATAATCAACATGATGCTTCTATGTCCGTATTTTGTTTTTATCGACACCTCTCTCTCAAAGCATGTGGACATGTTTTTCGATTTCGGTTTTCGCTTGAGGACAAGCGAGGTCTAAGCTTGGGGGAGTTGGTACGTCCATTTTGCATCATGTTTTCTTACTGTTATTTATAATGTTTTTATCCATAATAATGCTTTTTGGAGTAATTCTAATGCTTTTTCTCTCATATTTTGCAAGGTACACACCAAGAGGGAGAATTTCGGCAGCTGGAAATCTGGACCTGAAAAAGCTACGTCAGGCCACCTATTCTGCACAACTCCAAATGAGCTGAAACCCCACGAGGATTTTTTGTGGAATATTTAAGAATTATTGGAGCCAATAAACACCAGAGGGGGGCCACCAGGTGGGCACAACCCACCTGGGCGGGCCTCCTCGGCCCACCTCGGGTGCCCATCTTCTGGTATATAAGTCATTTTGACCTAGAAAAAATAAAGAGAAGACTTTCGGGACGAAGCGCCGCCGTCTCGAGGTGGAACTTGGGCATGCGCACTTTTGCCCTCCGGCGGAGCGATTCTGCCGGGGGAACTTCCCTCCCAGAGGGGGAAATCATCATCATCATCATCACCAACAACTCTCCCATCTTGGGGAGGGCAATCTTCATCAACATCTTCACCAGCACCATCTCATCTCAAACCCTAGTTCATCTCTTGTATTCAATCTTGTTACCGGGACTATAGATTGTTGCTAGGGGTGACTAGTAGTGTTGATTACATCTTGTAGTTGATTACTATATGGTTTATTTGGTGGGAGATTATATGTTCAGATCCATTATGAATTTTAATACCCCTCTGGTCATGCGCATGTTTATTGTTTGTGAGTAGTTACTTTCGTTCTTGAGGTCACAAGATAAATCATGTTGCAAGTAATCATGTGAATTTGATATGTGTTCGATATTTTGATGGTATGTATGTTGTGATTCCCTTAGTGGTGTCATGTGAACGTCGACTACATGACACTTCACCATATTTGGGCCTAAGGGAATGCATTGTGGAGTAGTAAATAGATGGTGGGTTGCGAGAGTGATAGAAACTTAAACCCCAGTTTATGCACTATTCCGTAAGGCACCGATTGGATCATAGAGTTTAATGCTATGGTTAGAATTTATTCTTAATAATTTTCTCATAGTTGCGGATGCTTGCGCGAGGGTTAATCATAAGTAGGAGTTTTGTTCAAGTAAGAACAGCACCTAAGCACCGGTCCACCCACATATCAAATTATCAAAGTAGTGAACACAAATCAAACCAACATGATGAAAGTGACTAGATGAAATTCCCGTGTACCCTCAAGAACACTTTGATTATTATAAGAGACCGTTTTGGCCTGTCCTTTGCCTCAAAAGGATTGGGCTACCTTGTTGCAGACTTGTTACAATTATTGTTACTTGCTCGTTACAAATTACTTTACTGAAAACTACTTGTCATTTCCTTCTGCTCCTCGTTGGGTTCGACACTCTTACTTATCGAAAAGAGCTACAATTAATCCCCTATACTTGTGGGTCATTAGTGTTGATCACAACACCTCTATTAAAATGCTTAAGGAAGTTATTTTCCCAAGGTTTGGAGTCCCTAGATATTTAATGACTGATGGTGGTTCACACTTTATTCATGGTGCTTTCCGTAAAATGCTTGCCAAGTATGATGTTAACCATAGAATTGCATCACCCTATCATCCTCAGTCTAGTGGTCAAGTTGAATTTAGCAATAGAGAAATAAAATTAATTTTCCAAAAGACTGTCAATAGGTCCCGGAAGAATTGGTCTAAGAAATTAGATGATGCACTTTGGGCTTATAGAACAACATATAAAAATACTATGAGTATGTCTCCTTATAAAATGGTTTATGCAAAAGCTTATCATTTTCCTCTTGAGTTAGAAAATAAAGCATATTGGGCAATCAAAGAACTCAACTATGATTTCAAATTTTCCGGTGAAAAGAGGTTATTTGATATTAGCTCTTTAGTTGAATGGAGAACCGGAGCTTATGAAAATGCCAAGCTATTTAAAGAAAAATTTAAAATATGGCATGATAAAAGAATTCAAAAACGTGAGTTTAAAGTTGGAGAATATGTTCTTTTGTACAACTCTCGTTTTAGATTCCTTGCAGGAAAACTCCTCTCCAAATTGGAAGGACCCTACGTTATCGAGGAGGTTTATCGGTCTGGAGCTATCAAAATAAATAATGCCGAAGGTACTAACCCGAAGGTTGTTAATGGGCAACAAATAAAACATTATATCTCATGTATGCCCATAAATGTTGAAAGTAATATTATCCAAACTATGACACCGGAAGAACACATAAAAGAGTCCTTCCGGAACACTCCAGAATCATGAAAATAAGGAGGTACGTGATACGGTAAGTAAACTGATACGTCTCCGTCGTATCTACTCTTCCAAACACTTTTGCCCTTGTTTTGGACTCTAACTTGCATGATTTGAATGGAACTAACCCGGACTAGCGCTGTTTTCAGCAGAATTGCCATGGTGTTATTTTTGTGCAGAAATAAAATTTCTCGGAATGACCTGAAACTTCACGGAGAATATTTTTGGAAATAATAAAAAATACTGGAGAAAGAATCAAGACCAGGGGGCCCACACCCTGTCCACGAGGGTGGGAGGCGCGCCCCTGCCTCGTGGGCCCCCTGGAGCTCCACCGACCTCAACTCCAACTCCATATATTCACGTTCGGGGAGAAAAAAAATCAGAGAGAAGGATTCATTGCGTTTTACGATACGGAGCCGCCGCCAAGCCCTAAACTCTCTCGAGAGGGCTGATCTGGAGTCCGTTCGGGGCTCCGGAGAGGGGAATCCATCGCCGTCGTCATCATCAACCATCCTCCATCACCAATTTCATGATGCTCACCGCCGTGCATGAGTAATTCCATCGTAAGCTTGCTGAACGGTGATGGGTTGGATGAGATTTATCATGTAATCGAGTTAGTTTTGTTAGGGTTTGATCCCTAGTATCCACTATGTTTTGAGATTGATGTTGCTATGACTTTGCTATGCTTAATGCTTGTCACTAGGGCCCGAGTGCCATGATTTCAGATCTGAACCTATTATGTTTTCATGAATATATATGAGTTTTTGATCCTATCTTGCAAGTCAATAGTCACCTACTATGTGTTATGATCCGGCAACCCCGAAGTGACAATAATCGGGACCACTCCCGGTGATGACCGTAGTTTGAGGAGTTCATGTATTCACTATGTGTTAATGCTTTGGTCCGGTACTCTATTAAAATGAGGCCTTAATATCCCTTAGTTTCCAATAGGACCCCGCTGCCACGGGAGGGTAGGACAAAAGATGTCATGCAAGTTCTTTTCCATAAGCACGTATGACTATATTCGGAATACATGCCTACATTACATTGATGAATTGGAGCTAGTTCTGTGTCACCCTATGTTATAACTGTTACATGATGAACTGCATCCGACATAATTATCCATCACCGATCCAATGCCTACGAGCTTTTCCCATATTTCTCTTTGCTTAGTTATTTATCCGTTGCCACTGTTACACTTACTACAAAACTGCTACTGTTACTTTTGCCACGGTTACTGTTACTTCCATACTACTTTGCTACTAAATACTTTGCTGCAGAAACTAAGTTATCCAGGTGTGGTTGAATTGACAACTCAACTGCTAATACTTGAGAATATTCTTTGGCTCCCCTTGTGTCGAATCAATAAATTTGGGTTGAATACTCTACCCTCGAAAACTGTTGCGATCCCCTATACTAGTGGGTTATCAAGACTATTTTCTGGCGCCGTTGCCAGGGAGCATAGCTCTATTCTTTGAGTCACTTGGGATTTATATCTGCTGATCACTATGAGGAACTTGAAAGACGATAAAACCAAGATTTATCCCTCAACTACGAGGGGAGGTAAGGAACTGCCATCTAGCTCTGCACTTGATTCTCCTTCTGTTTTGAGTAAACTTGCGACACCTAAACCTGCTTCTGCTTTTAATTCTGATATGTCGCATGTTATTGATGATGCCACTTCTGCTATGCATGATGCTTATGATGAAACTACTTCTATGCTTGATAATACTGTGCCACTAGGTGAATTTCTTGATGAACAACTTGCTAGGGCTAGAGAGAATGAAATTATTGAAACTGATAATATTGATGAAAGTGATGATCAAGATTCTCCCCCTAGATATGAATTGCCTGTTGTGCCTGAGGGTTATGTTATGGATGAAGAAACTGCTAGAGATTTTCTTGCTTGCAACGATAGATCTGATCTTAAGAAATTATTAGCTAAGCTGAAAGAAAAGTCTTTGAATGCTAAAATAAAATATGACCCTGCTTTTGCTACTTCACCTATCTGTGTTACTGATAAGGATTATGATTTCTCGGTCGACCCTGAGATAATTACTTTGGTTGAATCTGATCCTTTTTATGGCTATGAATCTGAAACTGTTGTGGCACATCTTACTAAATTAAATGATATAGCCACACTATTCACTAATGATGAGAAAACTCGTTACTACTATATTCTTAAATTATTCCCATTCTCATTAAAGGGTGATGCTAAGACATGGTTTAATTCTCTTGATCCTGGTTGTGTGCGTAGTCCCCAGGATATTATTTATTACTTCTCTGCTAAATATTTCCCCGCTCATAAGAAACAAGCTGCTTTAAGGGAAATATATAATTTTGTGCAAATTGAAGAAGAGAGTCTCCCACAAGCTTGGGGGAGGCTTCTCCAATTACTTAATGCTTTGCCTGATCATCCTCTCAAGAAAAATGAAATACTTGATATCTTTTATAATGGACTAACCGATGCTTCCAGAGACCATCTGGATAGTTGTGCTGGCTGTGTTTTCAGGGAAAGAACAGTTGATCAAGCTGAATTGCTATTGAATAATATGTTGACTAATGAAAATAATTGGACACTTCCTGAACCAACTCCTAAGCCAACTCCGAAGAAAAGGGGTATTCTATTTCTCAGTCCTGAAGATATGCAAGAGGCAAAGAAATCTATGAAAGAAAAAGGTATTAAAGCTGAAAATGTTAAGAATTTACCTCCTATTGAAGAAATACATGGTCTTAATTTGCCGCCTGTTGAAGAAATACATGGTCTTGATAACCCGACACAGGTAGTAAAGGTAAATTCTCTATAGATTTGATGAAGGTGATATTCCTCGTTATAAGTCTGCTAGCCAATGCTTAGATGAGTTTGATAATTTTATTGTCAAACAAGAAAACTTCAATGCTTATGTTGGTAGACAATTGCAACGCAATGCTTATATGATTGAACACTTGAGTGATTATATGTCTAGAGTTAAAGGTGAACTTAAACTCATTAGTAAACATGCTTCTATGGTTACCACTCAAGTAGAACAAGTACTTAAAGCTCAGAATGATTTGCTCAATGAATTAAATAATAAGAAGAATGATAATGATGTTAGAGTTATGACTAGAGGGGGTAAAATGACTCAGGAACCTTTGTATCCTGATGGCCACCCTAAGAGAATTGAGCAAGATTCTTAGAGAACTAATGTTAATGCACCTAGTCCTTCTAAGAGGAAGAAAAAGAAAAATGATAGCACTTTGCATGCTTCTAGTGAACCTATTGTTGACACACCTGAGAATCCCAATGATATTTCTATTTCTGATGCTGAAACACAATCTAGTAATGAACATGAACCTAGTGACAATGTTAATGATGATGTTCATGATGATTCTCAACCTAGTAATAACGCTGATGTAGAGATTGAACCTATTGTTGATCTTGATAACCCACAATCAAAGAATCAACGTTATGATAAGAGAGACTTTGTTGCTAGGAAGCACGGTAAAGAAAGAGAACCATGGGTTCAGAAACCCAAGCCTTTTCCTCCAAAACCATCCAAGAAAAAGGATGATGAGGATTTTGAGCGCTTTGCTGAGATGATTAGACCTATCTTTTTGCGTATGTGTTTGACTGATATGCTTAAAATGAATCCTTATGCTAAGTATATGAAAGATATTGTTACAAATAAGAGAAAGATACCTGATGCTGAAATTTCCACCATGCTTGCTAATTATACTTTTAAAGGTGGAATACCAAAGAAACTAGGAGATCCATGAGTACCAACTATACCATGCTCCATTAAAAGAAACTATGTTAAAACTGCTTTATGTGATCTTGCAGCCGGTGTTAGTGTTATGCCTCTCTCTTTATATCGTAGACTTGATTTGAATAAGTTGACACCTACTGAAATATCTTTGCAAATGGCTGATAAATCAACTGCTATACCTGTCGGTATTTGTGAGGATGTGCCTGTTGTGGTTGCAAACGTTACTATCTTAACGGACTTTGTTATTCTTGATATTCCCGAGGACGATAGTATGTCGATTATTCTTGGGTGACCCTTTTTGAATACTGCAGGGGCTGTTATTAATTGCAACAAAGGCAATGTCACTTTTCATGTTAATGGTAATGAGCATACGGTACACTTTCCGAGGAAACAACCTCAAGTCCACAGTATCAATTCTATTGGAAAAATTCTAACTATTACTATTGGAGGTTTTGAATTTCCTCTTCCTACTGTCAAGAAGAAATATGATATTCTTATTGTTGGGGACGTACATATCCTCGTTGAGGTAACCTAGTGCTATTCGAAAATTCTCCGGTTTCATGCGATTCGGAATGAGTTTGTTAACAAGACTTGATCAACCTTGTTAGTGGATTCCTTTTGATGAGCATGACATGGATGAAGTTAGAAAGCACAACTTTCTGTACCCTCCTTTTACTTTCTGTTATTTAGAATAAATAAAGCAAAATTAGTATTTTCTGTCTGTTTTCTGAATTATCCATGCAATAAAAAAATACCCCAAAAATAAAAGTTCTCCAAATGCCCCAAAAATGAAATATTATCTTTTTCTAGAATATTTGAGAAGATCTGGCACTGAGAACACATCAGGGGGAGCAAGCACCTAGCCACGAGGGTCCAGGGCGCGCCTGCCCCCCTGGGCGTGCCCCCTGCCTCGTGGGCCCCTGGTGGCTCCCCTCCACTTATTCCAGCACCCACACACTCCTTCTTCCTCCCAAAAAAATCACCAACCAGCTCAAGCACGAGTTACTAGCTCATCTTGCTGCCATTTTCGATCTCCTTCCTCAAAGCTCCACTCATAAAACTTCTTTGGGGGATTGTTCTTCGATATGTGACTCCTCCAATGGTCCAATTAGTTTTTGTTCTAGTGCTTTATTCATTGCAAATTTTTGCTGCCTAGGTGACCATGTTCTTGAGCTTGCATGTCAAATTTATATGGTCCCAAGTAGTTCTAATGCATGATATAGTCTTTAGGCACTTGTGGGAGTAGTTGCTATCAATTTTGTTGAGTTTGGTTCACTTTTATTTTGAGTTACTAAAAATTTCAGAAATTTCAGAGAATGATGAAGAGGTTTTTGCGAGGCTCCTCGATTCGAAGCTCGAAGGAAGCAAAGTGAAGAGGATAAGAGGCCTAAGTATAATCTCCCTCGTACTGCGGAGGTTCGGCCGTGTGAATGGCCTTGTGATGAGTTCTTGAAGGCCACGGGAATTTATGAAGATTTTTACCACTTGGCTGAGAATGCAGGCCTCACCGACTTCATCCGCGACCAGCGTGAACAGTATCTCCTACTCACTAATATTTTTGTGCAAAATTTTCATTTTCATGCTAAGAAATCACCACCAATGGTGGAGTTTCATTTATATGATGAGGTTAAGGAGATGCCACTTAGAGAATTTTGTCGGGTTTGCAAAATTACCTTTGAGGGCAGCATAGAGGAACCACATTGTAAGGATGTTGAAGGATTTATTGACATGATTGCTGTAGGGGAAACGAGGAAAGTTTCCGATGCACAAATCACTAGCATACACTTCCCTTTGCAATATTTGCTAGTAGATGCTTAACTGGTCGCGGAAACTGTGGAAACCTTAGTGCCCCTGATATTGTTATTTTGTGCCATGCTTTGTTTCATGATAACACTTTTAGTCTAGGCGCTATTGTTGCTAAACGGTTAAATCTTAACCGTACGAAGGGTCCCGTCTTGGGAGGTATCTTCGCCTCGCGCCTAGCTGCACACTTTAACATACCTATTAGGCATTATGAGAAAGAAGAAAAGTTGTTGCCTCCTGTTTTTCTAGACTATAAGAGTATGGTAGCACATGATTTTGTTGTTAAGAATAAGAAAAGGATGCTTAACTACAGACTGTTGTTCGACAAAAATCACCCTGAGACTATTACTTTGCCTGCTCCTTCTTTGTTTAACTTATCTTCGGGCAAGTATCTTTTTCTGTCGGAGGCATTTCATGCCTACCAGAACCCCACATTAGCTCCAGAGCCGGGTCCGGAACCACAACTTGATCCTCCACGTCAGTCTGTTTACCAGTGGGATCCGGAGGAGATTGCCAACCAATGCCACCCCGAGGATCCTTCTCAGTATGACCCCAACTACAACTTTGGATATCCGCCAGGCCAGCCGTGGCCATAAACCAACTTAGGCCAAAAGCCTAAGCTTGGGGGAGTACGTATTTCTCACCAACATTACATTCATGCTCACACACTCATTCTAGTTGTCGGTGCTCATACTTTTTCATTGTACTATCCATGCTAGTTTATTTTTCCTCTTTCTAGCTTTCTTCTTGTGTGTTTGAAAAAA
This sequence comes from Triticum aestivum, assembly GCF_018294505.1. Lineage (NCBI taxonomy): Eukaryota > Viridiplantae > Streptophyta > Magnoliopsida > Poales > Poaceae > Triticum > Triticum aestivum. The sequence continues at coordinate 44,174,026 of NC_057811.1, read as the reverse complement.
CTTAAGAAAAACCAAAAAATTAGTTGTAGCTTTTAGTTAGTTTACTTTCCATGCCTGTAGTAGTAGTAACTAAAAGAAAACCCAAAAAGATTTCTCGTTCTTCTTTTGCTTGTTGGGAGCTTTCCCGTGTAAATAGTTTTATTTCTTTTCTTTGGGGGTCGAGAGGAGAAGACCATGATGAAAATGTTGAAGTGGCTCTTATATGCATTATTGTTGATTTAACCAAGAGCCCATATTACCTTGTCTTCTCCCTTGAATTAAATGCTCGCAGATTCCAGCTTAGTCCAATGCACGTGCACTATTATTATTATCCACACCGTTCGGTCTTGCGAGTGAAAGGCAATAATGACGATATATGATGGACTGATTGAGATGAGAGAAGCTGGTATGAACTCGACCTCTCTTATTTTTGTAAATATGATTAGTTCATCGTTCCTGATTCACCCTATTATGAATGAACATGTTTGCAATGACAATTAGAGATTATAGTTGCTTATGCCATGCTTAATTAGCTAGGAGTTTATAATGGTTTACCTTGCGTGCCAACATGCTATTAAAATGGTTGTGATGTGGTATGATAGGGTGGTATCCTCCTTTGAACGATTCGAGTGACTTGACTTGGCACATGTTCACACATGTAGTTGAAACAAAATCAACATAGGCTCCACGATATTTATGTTCATGGTGGATTATATCCTACTCATGCTTGCACTCAATGTTTATTAATTTTAATGCATGTTCATGACTGTTGTCGCTTCCCAGTCTTTTTCTAGCCTTCACTTGTACTAAGAGGGAATACTGCTTGTGCATCCACTTCCATAAACCCCAAAGTTATTCCATATGAGTCCACCATACCTTCCTATACGCGGTATCTACCTGCCGTTCCAAGTAAATTTGTATGTGCCAAACTCTAAACCTTCAAATGAAATTCTGTTTTGTATGCTCGAATAGCTCATGTATCAACTAGGGTTGTCTGTATCTTCCATGCTAGGCGGGTTATTCTCAAGAGGAGTGGACTCCGCTCCTCACTCACGAGAATATGGCTGGTAACCGGGATGCCCAATCCCATGCTCTAAGCAAATCAAATCAAATTCATTGCAAACAAAACTCCTCCAGGGTTGTTGCTAGTTGGAGGCACTCGTTGTTTCGAGCAAGCTATGGATTGATGCTTGTTGGTGGTGGGGGAGTATAAGCTTTACCATTCTGTTTGGGAACCGCCTATAATGTGTGTAGCATGGAAGATATCGAGATCTCTCGGTTGTTATGTTGACAATTAAAGTATGCCGCTCAAAATATTATTTATCTCTATTTCAAAAATCGAGCTCTGGCACCTCTACAGATCCCTGCTTCCCTCTGTGAAGGGCCTATCTATTTACTTTTATGTTGAGTCATCATCCTCTTATTAAAAAGCACTAGTTAGAGAGCACCGCTGTCATTTGCATCCATTACTATTAATTTATATTGAGTATGACTATGAATGGATCTCTTTTACCATGAATTACAATGTTTAGTCAGTCCTTGATCTTCAGAGGTGCTCTACATTTATGTTTTGCGGTCTCTGAAAGGGCTAGCGAGATACCATCTTGTTATATCATATTATGATTATTTTGAGAAAGTGTTGTCATCCGAGATTTATTATTATTGCTCGCTAGTTGATTATGCCAGTGATATGAGTAAACATGAGACCTAAATGTTATTGTGAATATGGTTAGTTCATAATCTTTGCTGAAAACTTGAATGTTGGCTTTACATATTTACAACAACAAGAGCAAACAGAGTTTGTAAAAGTTTTTCTTTATCATTTTCAGTTTGTCAACTAAATTGCTTGAGGACAAGCAAAGGTTTAAGCTTGGGGGAGTTGATACGTCTCCGTCGTATCTACTTTTCCAAACACTTTTGCCCTTGTTTTGGACTCTAACTTGCATGATTTGAATGGAACTAACCCGGACTGACGTTGTTTTCAGCAGAATTGCCATGGTGTTATTTTTGTGCAGAAATAAAAGTTCTCGGAATGACCTGAAACTTCACGGAGATTATTTTTGGAAATAATAAAAAATACTGGCGAAAGAATCAAGACCAGGGAGCCCACACCCTGTCCACGAGGGTGGGAGGCGCGCTTGCCCCCTGGGTGCGCCCCCGTGCCTCATGGGCCCCCTGGAGCTCCACCGACCTCAACTCCAACTCCATATATTCACGTTCGGGGAGAAAAAAATCAAAGAGAAGGATTCATCGTGTTTTACAATACGGAGCCACCGCCAAGCCCTAAACTCTCTCGGGAGGGCTGATCTGGAGTCCGTTCGGGGCTCCGGAGAGGGGAATCCGTCGCCGTCGTCATCATCAACCATCCTCCATCACCAATTTCATGATGCTCACCGCTGTGCATGAGTAATTCCATCGTAGGCTTGCTGGACGGTGATGGGTTGGATGAGATTTATCATGTAATCGAGTTAGTTTTGTTAGGGTTTGATCCCTAGTATCCACTATGTTTTGAGATTGATGTTGCTATGACTTTGCTATGCTTAATGCTTGTCACTAGAGGATGCTTGGTTGATGAAGATCGAGCTGAAGAGAGAAGAGCCTGTATAGGTCATCAAGGGAGACACGAGCAAGGAGGTTACTATAGACCAAGCCCCGGCAGTCGACCAAGCACTGCCGGCCGAAGAGGAAGAAGAAGACATCCTTAAACCTTACTGTAACACCCCGAGAATCATGCTACAGTAGCTCTCTGTGATTAAGCTAATCATGTTGCTAAGCAGGGCTTGATCACATTGGAATCACATTTCCTTTCAAACTCCTAACTCAAACTTCAATTAAAATTAAAGTGGAAAATAAAAGTTGTCAAAATTGAAAAACTAAAATGTTCATTAAATGACAAATAATTCTGAAGCAATTATAAAATTGTAACTAAACTTAAATGGATTAGTTAAGTGACCCTAACAACTCAAACTTTGGCGAGCAACAACATTTAATAGCCTTTTAATTAATCTAAATTCAATATGAATTAGTATTTCACCCAAACTAGTTTTTGGTGCAAGGATCTGATGCACTGCAACTTATAAGCTAGCTCCCATATTTTATAAATACCATTTAGGTGCTAAATATTTTTGCAAACAAAAAAAATAAAGAAAAGA
>NC_057811.1:44163294-44170253 GCF_018294505.1 Triticum aestivum | reverse complement strand
CACGCTCCCCCCCTCTGTCTCGCTCACCCGCCTCACCCGAGCGCCATCGCCGACGTGCCGCCGTCGTTCCCGCAGCCACCGACCATCGTTCGCCACTCCGACAAGTCCGGGAGCTCCGTCGTGGTTCGCCTCTTCTTCCTCGACACTGGATCGGGACCGGGAGCGCCACCGCCGTCGCATTTTTCCTCTTCCCCATCTACGGCCACCGCGCGACCTCGCCGTCGACCTGCTCCACCGGTTCTCCCCGCGCCCGCTGCCGAGACCCTACGCTCTCAGAGTGAGCTCCACCTCCTCCTCCTCCCCTCACTAGCTCACCGCATCCCATAGCTCGCTCCCCCCGTCACGCTCACCCTCCCGCCGCCCTGCTGCGTCACCGCCGTGGCCACGGCTGCCATGGCCCCCGTCCGAGCCCTCCGCCGTGCTCCTGGTGTTCCCAGGAGCCCGGCGAGCCCTTCCTCTCGCCCTCTTGTGCCCCCTAGCCCATTCCCGACGTGGCCCCGAACGCCGTCGCCGCCCATGCTCGCCGCCAATGGGTATTCCGGCCGTCCCCGGGCGAGCCACCACCACCATCCGACACGGCGCCGTGCGCGTGTTCGAACGGTGCCAACCGCACGCGAAACGGCCGCCCCTAGCACGATTCCGGCGAGGTCCCGAGCGCCTCCGCCGTTGATTTGGTCGCCGGAGCCACTCCGGCCGGCCGCCGACGTGGCTGGCCTGGGGCCACCCCAGAGCCACTGCCAGTGGGCCCCGTGGGTCCCAGTTGACTGGGTTGACCCAGTCAACTGCTGACCAGGCAGCCCAGTGCCACTGACACGTGGGCCCCGCCGCCTGTATTAATTAATTAAAATGTTTTAATAATTAAAACCTAATTAGTTACTAATCAGAGACTGACATGTGGGACCCAGTAACTATTTAACCTCAGATTAGTTTAATTTAAACTCTGTTAATTAGCACTGGCTGACATGTGGGTCCCACTGGACCCCCCTGTCTGGTTTGACTAGTCAGCCGACCTGTTGACCTGCTGACGTCAGCGTTACCTCATGCTGATGTCATAATTCATTTTTGCTAAATTCAAATAATTCCAGAAATTCAAATAATCTTTGAAAATTCATATCTTTTAAACCGTAACTCGGATGAAAATGTTTTCTACATGAAAGTTGCTCAGAACGACGAGACGAATCCGGATACGCAGTCCGTTCGTCCACCCCACCTCCCTAAACTATCGAACTCGCAGTTTTCCCCTCCGGTCCGTTTGTCCGAAACGCGAAACATCGGGAATACCTTCCCGGATGTTCCCCCCCTTCGCCGGTACCACCTACTGTCGCGTTAGGACACACCTCGCACTGCTCATTGTCATGTCACGCATCGTCATGTTTATGTTTGCATTGTATTTACTGTTTCTTCCCCCCTCTTCTCTCCGGTAGACTACGAGACCGACACTGCTGCTGCCCAGTTCGACTACGGAGTTGACGACCCCTCCTACTTGCCAGAGCAACCAGGCAAGCCCCCCCCCTTGATCACCAGATATCGCCTATTCTTCTCTATACTGCTTGCATTAGAGTAGTGTAGCATGTTACTGCTTTCCGTTAATCCTATCCTGATGCATAGCCTGTCATTGTTGCTACAGTTGTTACCCTTACCTGCTATCCTACTGCTTAGTATAGGATGCTAGTGTTCCATCAGTGGCTCTACACTCTTGTCCGTCTGCCATGCTATACTACTAGGCCGTGATCACTTCGGGAGGTGATCACGGGTATATACTATATACATTATATACATGACACATGTGGTGACTAAAGTCGGGTCGGCTCGTTGAGTACCTGCAAGTGATTCTGATGAGGGGGCTGAAAGGACAGGTGGCTCCACCCCGGTAGAGGTGGGCCTGGGTTCCTGACGGCCCCCGACTGTTACTTTGTGGCGGAGCAACAGGGCAGGTTGAGACCACCTAGGAGAGAGGTGGGCCTGGCCCTGGTCGGCGTTCGCAGATACTTAACACGCTTAACGAGATCTTGGTATTTGATCTGAGTCTGGCCATTTGGTCTATACGCACTAACCATCTACGCGGGAGTAGTTATGGGTATCCCGGCGTCGTGGTATCAGCCGAAGCCTTCGTGACGTCAGCGACTGAGTGGCGCGCGCCGTGTTGGACCGCTTTGACGTAACCGCCGTGATCGTGCGGGTTGCTAGGTCTGCTCGCGGCCGCGTTCGCAACGTGCAGGTGTGCATAGGGCGATGGGCCCAGACCCCTGCGCGCTTAGGATTAGACCAGCGTGTTGACCGCTCTGTTGTGCTTAGGTAGGGCTGCGACGTGTTGATCTTCCGAGGCCGGGCATGACCCAGAAAAGTGTGTCCGGCCAAATGGGATCGAGCGTGTTGGGTTATGTGGTGCACCCCTGCAGGGAAGTTTATCTATTCGAATAGCCGTGTCCCTCGGTAAAAGGACGACCCGGAGTTGTACCTTGACCTTATGACAACTAGAACTGGATACTGAATAAAATACACCCTTCCAAGTGACAGATACAACCCGGTGATCGCTCTCTAACAGGGCGACGAGGAGGGGATCGCCGGGTAGGATTATGCTATGCGATGCTACTTGGAGGACTTCAATCTACTCTCTTCTACATGCTGCAAGTTGGAGGCTGCCAGAAGCGTAGTCTTCGACAGGATTAGCTATCCCCCTCTTATTCTGGCTTTCTGCAGTTCAGCCCAGTGATATGGCCCTTTACACATATACCCATTGCATATGTAGTGTAGCTCCTTGCTTGCGAGTACTTTGGATGAGTACTCATGGTTGCTTTTCTCCCTCTTTTCCCCTGTCTATACCTGATTGACGCAACCAGATGCTGGAGTCCAGGAGCTAGAGATCCCGAGGATGTTTCTACATGGAGTTCGGCTTCGAGGAGTAGTTAGGAGGATCCCAGGCAGGAGGCCTGCGCCTCGTTCGATCTGTATCCCAGTTTGTGCTAGCTTTCTTAAGGCAAACTTGTTTAACTTGTGTCTGTACTCAGATATTGTTGCTTCCGCTGACTCGTCTGTGATCGAGCACTTGTATTCGAGCCCTCGAGGCCCCTGGCTTGTATTATGATGCTTGTATGACTTATTTATGTTTTAGAGTTGTGTTGTGATATCTTCCCATGAGTCCCTGATCTTGATCGTACACATTTGCGTGCATGATTAGTGTACGGTCAAATCGGGGGCGTCACACTTACTATGCTCATCTTACCCTTACTGAGATTGCAGCCTTTCGGATCATCAAAATGGTTCATGTGCAAAACAAATATCTCACTCGTGAAAATATTCTGCATCAAGAACACATGATCTTCCTCCGGAGTGTCATCCATAGATTGGAGAATCTCTTGATCCTGAAGGACAGAGTCTCCTCTACTTCATCATCACCACCTTCTTCATCACCGAGAGAAAATTGAGTATCGGGTATGGGCACTCCCCTTGGCTTCCGCCAAGCTTGGGGGAGGTGCCCCGGTATCGTATCATCTCTACTATCTTTTGCATTTACTTATTTTTGTTCGATCTTTTGCTTTAGTTGAATAAAAGTTTAGTTCGTTCCTTTCCTTTCGAAAGTTGGCTTAGTGATATATCCTTGTAATCGTGTGCGAGATATATAATAAAGTTTAGTTTAAGTTTTTGCTTACTTTACTTTCTTGTTGCAATAAGAGGAAAGGAAATAAACCAAGAAGATCATATGCTAATCTTATGGTAGGTGATGACACCACATAAGGAAGAGTATAAGTAGAAACTTTTCTTAGAGATTGACAAACATAGCATTAGTCAATGATGCAACTCATGAAAGAATTAATAAGGGAAGAGAAGATTCACATATAAATACACTATCCTAGAAATCTTTTGTGATTGTGAGCCCCCATCAAAATATTGTATGCCAAAATTGTTGACGTTGGACAAGGAAGACAACCTAATGATTTATGTTTGTTCATATTCACATAGAAGCCATATTGTCATAGATCCTTTAACATGTGGTGTTTGCCCCCTATCTTTGCTAGCCAAAAATTCCGCACCAAGTAGAGATACTACTTGTGCATCCAAAAACCCTTATACCCAAATCTTATTTTCAAGAGTCCACCATACCTACCTAGGGATTGAGCAAGATCCCTCAAGTAAGTTGTCATCGGTGCAATACGGCGATAAAAATTGCTTCTAAAAGTGTGAGATCATTTAGTGTAAGAGAAAATTGAGCATTGTACGAACTTGTGATGGTGAAGAATAAAAGCGACAGACTGCATAATAAAGGTTGCCATCACAAGGGGCAATACAACGTGACGTTCTTTTGCACTAAGGGGTTGAGCATACAAACAAATAAGCGCATGGCAACCTCTGCTTCCCTCTGCGAAGGGCCTATCTTTTACCTTTATGTATTTACTTTTATCCAAAGAGTCAAAGTTTTCTCTCTATTCCTTTTTATTTTTCTCCTTTGGCAAGCATCATGTGGTGAGGAAAGATCTAGGCACATATGTCCAGTTGAATATGGGCAGCATGAGTTATTATTGTTGACATCACCCTTGAGGTGAATGCGTGATACGTCTCCAACGTATCTATAATTTTTTATTGTTCCATGTTGTTTTATTATCAATCTTGGATGTTTTATAATCATTTATAGTAATTTTATATCATTTTTGGTACTAACCTATTGACATAGTGCCAAGTGCCAGTTGCTGTTTTTTCCATGTTTTTTACATCGCAAAAAATCAATATCAGACGGAGTCCAAATGCCACGAAACTCCATGATGATTTTTTATGGGCCAGAAGGAACACATTGGGCCCTGGTTGCACCTGGGGGGAGTCCCGAAGAGGGGACAACCCACCAGGGCGCGCCAGGAGGCCCAGGCGCGCCCTGGTGGGTTGTGCCCACCTCGGGTGCCCCCCGGACCGCCTCTTTGCTCTATAAATACCCCAGAACCCTAGGGGAGTCGACGAAATATTCATCCAGCCGCCGCGCAGTCCAGAACCACCAGATCCAATCTAGACATCATCTCGGATGGGGTTCACCACCTCCATTGGTGCCTCTCCGATGATGCGTGAGTAGTTCTTTGTAGACCTTCGGGTCCGTAGTTAGTAGCTAGATGGCTTTCTCTCTCTCGCTGAATTCTCAATACAATGGTCTCTTGGAGATCCATATTATGTAACTCTTTTGCGGTGTGTTTGTTGGGATCTGATGAACTTTGAGTTTATGATCAGTTATATCTTTTTATATCCATGAAAGTTATTTGAGTTTCTTTGATCTCTTATATGCATGATCTCTTATAGCCCCGTATTTCTTCTCCGATATTTGGGTTTTGTTTGGCCAACTTGATCTATTTATCTTGCAATGGGAAGAGGTGCTCGGTAGTGGGTTCGATCTTACGGTGCTTGATCCCAGTGACAGAAAGGGAAACAACACGTATGTATCGTTGCTACTAAGGATAAAAAGATGGGATCTATATCTACGCAATAGAGAAACGGATCTTGTCTACATCATGTCATCGTTCTTATTGCATTACTCCGTTTTTCCATGAACTTAATACACTAGATGCATGCTGGATAGCGGTCGATGTGTGGAGTAATAGTAGTAGATGCAGGTAGGAGTCGGTCTACTAATCTTGGACGTGATGCCTATGTAATGATCATTGCTTGGATATCGTCATAACTATTTAAAGTTCTATCAATTGCCCAACAGTAATTTGTTTACCCACCGTTTGCTATCTTTCTCGAGAGAAGCCACTAGTGAAACCTATAGCCACGGGGTCTTCTTCCTCATATATTTGCTTGCGATCTACTTTTCCTTTGCATTTTTATTCAGATCTATTAAACCAAAAATACAAAAATACTTTGCTGCACTTTATTTGCGATCTATTATTCCAATCTATTACCTATTTCTGGCATCGTTACCCGAAAGGGATTGACAACCCCTTTAACACATTGGGTTGCGATGTGTTGTTATTTGTGTGTGAAGGAAATATGCCCTAGAGGCAATAATAAAGTTGTTATTTATATTTCCTAATATCATGATAAATGTTTATTATTCATGCTAGAATTGTATTAACCGGAAACTTAGTACATGTGTGAATACATAGACAAACAGAGTGTCACTAGTATGCCTCTACTTGACTAGCTCGTTGAATCAAAGATGGTTAAGTTTCCTAGCCATAGACATGAGTTGTCATTTGATTAACGGGATCACATCATTAGAGAATGATGTGATTGACTTGACCCATTCCGTTAGCTTAGCACTTGATCGTTTAGTATGTTGCTATTGCTTTCTTCATGACTTATACATGTTCCTATGACTATGAGATTATGCAACTCCCGAATACCGGAGGAACACTTTGTGTGCTACCAAACATCACAACGTAACTAGGTGATTATAAAGGTGCTCTACAGGTGTCTCCAATGGTGTTTGTTGAGTTGGCATAGATCGAGATTAGGATTTGTCACTCCGATTGTCGGAGAGGTATCTCTGGGCCCTCTCGATAATGCACATCACTATAAGCCTTGCAAGCAATGTGAGTAATGAGTTAGTTGCGGGATGATGCATTACGGAACGAGTAAAGAGACTTGCCGGTAACGAGATTGAACTAGGTATGATGATACCGACGATCGAATCTCGGGCAAGTAACATACCGATGACAAAGGGAACAACGTATGTTGTTATGCGGTTTGACCGATAAAGATCTTCATAGAATATGTAGGAACCAATATGAGCATCCAGGTTCCGCTATTGTTTATTGACCGGAAGTGAGTCTCGGTCATGTCTACATAGTTCTCGAACCCGTAGGGTCTGCACGCTTAACGTTCGATGACGATTGGTATTATGAGTTTATGTGATTGGATGTACCGAAGGTTTTTCGGAGTCCCGGATGTGATCACGGACATGACGAGGAGTCTCGAAATGGTCGAGACATAAAGATTGACATATTGGACGGCTATATTCGGACACCGGAAGTGTTTCG
>NC_057811.1:44126069-44163022 GCF_018294505.1 Triticum aestivum | reverse complement strand
ATAGGGAAGAGGGGAGGCAGCCCACAAGGGGCAGCCGCGCCCCCTCCCAATAGGGAGTCTGAATTGGACTAGGGAGGGGGGGCGCCCCCCTTTCCTTCTCCACTTCCTCTTCCTTCCTTTCCCCTTCCTCCTCCTAGTTGGACTAGGAAAAGGGGAGTCCTACTCCTACTAGGAGGAGCACTCCTCCCCTCCTTGGCGCGCCCCAAGGGCCGGCCGGCCTCCCGCCTTGCTCCTTTATATACGGGGGCAGGGGGCACCCTAGAACACACAAGTTGATCATTGATCTCTTAGCCGTGTGCGGTGCCCCCCTCCACCATAATCCACCCCGGTCATATCGTCGTAGTGCTTAGGCGAAGCCCTGGACGGTAGCTTCATCATCACCATCATCACGCCGTCGTACTGACTAAGCTCTCCCTCGACACTCTGCTGGATCCTGAGTTCGTGGGACGTCACCGAGCCGAACGTGTGCAGATCGCGGAGGTGCCGTACTTTCGGTACTAGGATCGGTCGATCATGAAGACGTACGACTACATCAACCGCGTTGTCATAACTCTTCCGTGCTCGGTCTACGAGGGTACATGGACAACACTCTCCCCTCTCGTTGCTATGCATCACCATGATCTTGCGTGTGCGTAGGATTTTTTTTTGAAATTACTACATTCCCCAACAGTGTGCAGGTGTTGTTTACATTGTGTTGCTTGGTTCTCCTACTGGTTCGATAACCTTGGTTTCTTCACTGAGGGAAATACCTACCATCGCTGTGCTGCATCATCCCTTCCTCTTTGGGGAAATATCGATGTAGTCCTAGCAGACAGGAGCTTTTCTGGCGCTATATTCAGAGAGCGATCAATACGTTGGGAGGCAAAACTATAAGCCCCTATCTTTCTATGTGTCCGGTTGAAACGTTTTGTTCATGTGTATGTGGTGAGTGTTAGCAATCATAGAAGACTATATGATGGTTGAGTATGTGGACTTGCCTAAAGGCTCCGATACGTGACCCTTCCTGAAAAGATGGTGAATTGTAGTTGAAAAGTTGACTGAGAACATAGTTTGTTGGTTTCTAATAGAGTTTTTGCTTTATACTTCGATAGTGTGATGAATTGTCACTTATGCAAGAGAGGTCTATGATAAAAGTTCTATGATAAGAGTCTTATGTTTAATTTGTTGTTGTTATAATAATCAACATGATGCTTCTATGTCAGTATTTTGTTTTTATCGACACCTCTCTCTCTAAGCATGTGGACATGTTGTTCGATTTCGGTTTTTGTTTGAGGACAAGCGAGGTCTAATTAAGCTTGGGGGAGTTGATACGTCCATTTTGCATCATGTTTTCCTATTGTTATTTATGATGTTTTTATGTATAATAATGCTTTTTGGAGTAATTCTAATGCCTTTTCTCTCATAATATGCAAGGTACACACAAAGAGGGAGAATTCCGGCAGCTGGAAATCTGGACCTGAAAAAGCTACGTCAGGCTACCTATTATGCACAACTCCAAACAAGCTGAAACTTCATGGAGAATTTTTATGGAATATATGAAGAATATTGGAGCAAATAAGTACCAAAGGGGGCCACCCTGGTGAGAAGGCCCCTAGGTGCTGCTCTGGTCCATCGGGAGTCTTCTGGCCCATAAAAAATCCACAAAAAGTTTCGCGGTGTTTCGACTCCGTTTGATATTGATTTCCTGCGATGTAAAAAACAAGCAAAAAACATCAACTGGCACTGGGCACTATGTCAATAGGTTAGTCCCAAAAAATGACATAAAGTTGCTATAAAATGATTGTAAAACATCCAAGAATGGTAATATAACAGCATGAATACTTCATAAATTATAGATATGTTGAAAACGTATCACCAGCTCACCGTCGGGTAGGCGTATGTCCACCTCCGTCTCCGGCGGCAGCCGCCGCGTGTCATGCAAGTACTGAACATCCTCGGCGGTGATGGTGGATCCCTCCCACGAGCCTTTCGGCAGCGCCATCGGCGGTGCTCGACATGGGTGCAAGGCGCATGGGCTGGGGAAAGAAGAAGGGGCAGCGGGCATGCGCTGCAGAGCGGCGGCAGTGCTTCGCTCGACAGTGGCAGGGCGTTGCGGCGTGCGGCGGGTGATGTCTACTTTGCAACTTTATTCTTGTATACACGCGTTGGGCCTCCAAGCGCAGAGTTTTGTAGGACAGTAGAAATTTTCCCTCAAGTGGATGACCTAAGGTTTATGAATCTATGGGAGGTGTAGGATGAATATGGTCTCTCTCAAACAACCCTGCAACCAAATAATTAAAAATCTCTTGTGTCCCAACACACCAAATATAATGGTAATTTGTATAGGTGCACTAGTTCGGCGAAGAGATGGTGATACAAGTGTAATATGGATAGTATATATTGATTTTTGTAATAAGAGCAATAAAAACAGCAAGGTAGCAATTGATAAAACGGAGCACAAACGGTATTGCAATGCTTGAAAATGAGGCCTAGGGTCCGTACTTTCGCTAGTACAATCTCTCAACAATGATAACATAATTAGATCATATAATAATCCCTCAACATGCAACAAAGAGTCACTCCAAAGTCACTAATAGTGGAGAACAAACGAAGAGATTATTGTAGGGTATGAAACCACCTCAAAGTTATTCTTTCTGATCGATCTATTGGGCTATTCCTATAAGTGTCACAAACAGCCCTAGAGTTCGTACTAAAATAACACCTTAAGACACACAGCAACCAAAACCCTAATGTCACCTAGCTACTCCATGTCACCCCAAGTATCTGCGGGTTTGATTATACGATGAGCATCACACAATCTCGGATTCATCTATTCAAACCAACACAAAGAACTTCAAAGAGTGCCCCAAAGTTTCTACCGGAGAGTCAAGACGAAAACGTGTGCCAACCCCTATGAATAAGTTCACAAGGTCACAGAACCCGCAAGTTGATCACCAAAACATACATCAAGTAGATCACGTGAATATCCCATTGTCACCACAGATAAGCACATGCAAGACATACATCAAGTGTTCTCAAATCTTTAAAAACTCAATCCGATAAGATAACTTCAAAGCGAAAACTCAATCCATTACAAGGAGGTAGAGGGGGAGAAACATCATAAGATCCAACTATAATAGCAAAGCTCGCGGTACATCAAGATCTTGCCAAATCAAGAACACAAGAGAGAGAGAGAGAGAGAGAGAGATCAAACACATAGCTACTGGTACATACCCTCAGCCCCGAGGGTGAACTACTCCCTCCTCGTCATGGAGAGCACCGGGATGATGAAATTAACAACCGGTGATGATTTTCCCCTCCAGCAGGGTGCCGGAACAGGGTCCCGATTGGTTTTGGTGGCTACAGAGGCTTGCTTCGGTGGAACTTCCGATCTAGGTTCTGTTCTGGAGGTTTGGGGATATATAAGAGGTGTTGGCGTCGAGAACAAGTCAGGGGAGTTCACGAGGAGCCCACAAGGTCAGAGGGCGCGCCCTAGGGGGTGGGGGCACCCTCCACCCTTGTGGAGGCCTCGGGACTCCTTTGGTGCATCGCCGGTACTCCGTTGGCTTCTTTTGGTCCAAAATCAATCGTCGTAAAGTTTCAGGTCATTTGGACTCCATTTGATATTCCTTTTCTGTAAAACTCAAAAATAAGGAAAAACAGAAACTGGCACTGGGCTCCAGGTTAATAGTTTAGTCCCTAAAATCATATAAATGCCTATAAAACATCCTAGATTTATAATATAATAGCATGGAACAGTCAAAAATTATAGATACGTTGGAGACATATCAAGCATCCCAAGCTTAATTCCTGCTCGTCCTCGAGTAGGTAAATGATAAAAACAGATTTTTTTATGTGGAGTGCTAGCAAGTGCACAAGTTTGATCAATGATAATTTCAATCACTTTTTCTAGCATCATTATATATCATAACAGTGGCTCATATCATAAAGCTTCTCATGATCAAGTAACAAGCTATTCACATGTTAAAGCATAGATCATAAACTTTTTTGAAAACTAACAAACTATGTTCTCAGTCATCAAACAATTGCAATTCATCTTATTTTCAGGAAGGGTCTATGTAAGAGCTTTGGTTTAGCAAATCCCACATACTCAACTATCATATAGCCTTCCATGATTGCTACCACTCAAAGCATATTTTTAGAACAAATAGCATCCATCCAACACAGAGAAAGATAGGGGCTTAATGTTTTGCCTCCCAACTTATTTATCATATAGATAATTGTCAACAATAATAATTCATGATCAAATATATTTGAATGGCCATATATGCTTAGATCTTTCCCCATCACATGATGCTTGCCAACTAAAGAGTAGGTTGGAATGAGAAGGAATACTACTGACTCTTGCATAAAAGTAAAAGATAAGCCCTTCGCAGAGGGAAGCAGGGATTTGCAGAGGTGCCAGAGCTCGAAGCTTTTAAAATAGAGATGAAAATAATTTTGAGAGGTATGCTTTCATTGTCAACATAACAACCAAGAGTTCCCAATATCTTCCATACTAGATACATTATAGGCGGTTCCCAAACAGAAAGTTAAATATTTTACTCCCCCTCCACCAACAATCACATTCCATGGCTGGTCCGAAACAACGGGTACCGTCCAACTATCAACAATCCTGGGGGAGTTTTGTTTAATTTATTTGCGATTTTGTTTTTGATCTTTTGATCATAGGACTGGGCATCCCAATTACCAGTCATTTTCTCGTGAATGATGAGCGGAGTCCACTCAACGTGAGAATAACCCACCTAGCATGGAAGATACTGACAGCCCCTAGTCGCTATATGAGAGATTCGGGCATACAAAACAGATTATTATTTGAAGATTTAGAGTTTGGCACATGCAAATTTACTTGGAACGGCAGGTAAATACCGCATATAGGTAGATATGGTGGACACTCATGGAAGAAACTTGGTTCAAGGAATTTGGATGCACAAGCAGTAATCTCGCTTAGTACAGAAATTTTGGCTAGCAAAAGATTGTAAAAAGCAAGCATCACATGTTGGAGGATCCATAACAATATAACTTCTATACAAATATACCCAACCATAACTCATCATGTTGTCTTCCTTGTCCAACTTCAACTAATTTGATCAAGTTTGAAAATAATTAATGGGGCTCACAATCATAGAAGATGTCCAAGATAGTATATTTATATGTGAAGAAACCTCTCTTCCTTCAATATTGTTTCATGAATTGTTCAAGTGACCAATACTATGTTTGCTAACTTTCAATAAATTTACCATCTCTACTTCTTATATGTAAAGTCATTACTCCCCATGGGATAAGCATGTGAAGCATATATATAATTTCAGATTTATGATATTCAATTCATTCAACCATTTACTCATAGGATATAAGTGAAGCACGTGAGTAAATGACAAACTACTCCAAAAAGATGTAAATGAAGATCAATGAGTAGTTGAATAATTATGTAGCTATGTGAAGACTCTCTCTCATAAATAGAATTTTATCTTAAGTACTTTATGCAAACTTCAAGCAAAACAAAATAAAATGACATTACAATAATAGCACATATCATGTGAAGAAGCAAAAACTTAGTCTCAACCGATACTAACCGATAATTCTTAATGAAGAAAGGTGGGGTGCCTACCGGGGCATCCCCAAGCTTAGATGCTTGAGACTTCTTGAAATATTATATTGGGATGCCTTGGGCATCCCCAAGCTTGAGCTTTTGTGTCTCCTTAATTCCTTTTATATGATGGTTTCCCTAAATCTTAAAAACTTCATCCACACAAAACTCAACAAGAACTCGTGAGAAAAGTTAGTATAAATCAAATGCAAAACCTTATCATTCTCTACTGTAACAAATCACTAAATTATTTTCTAACATTGCATACTAAATGCCTCTGCATATTTAATACTCCTGTCCTCAAATAGAATCATTAAACAAGCAAACATATGCAAACAATGCAAACATAACAGCAATCTGTCTAAACAGGACAGTCTGTAAAGAGTGCAATTATACTGATACTTCCCTAACTCAAAAAGTTCTGAAAAATTATCACACTGTAGAAAATTTGTTGTTACTCATTGTGTAAAAATTTCAAGATTTTACCACATTCTTAATTTCCATAAGAATTCAGACAATGATAGAAAACTTTCTGTTTTCAAAACAGCAACATATAGGCATGCAAAATAAGCATGGTAAAGGCTATACTTGACCTTTTTATTGAACTAAAAGATGAAAAACATTACTATAAATAAAATCAAGTAACTACTAATAAAAGAAAATGACGCTCCAAGAAAAACTCATATCATGTGACGAATAAAAATATTGCTCCAAGTAAGGTTACCGATAATGTTGGAGACAAAAGAGGGGATGCCTTCCGGGGCATCCCCAAGCTTACTTGCTTGGATATTCCTTGAATATTACCTTGGGGTGCCTTGGGAATCCCCAAGCTTAGGGTCTTGTCACTCCTTATTCTCCTCATATCGATATCTCACCCAAAACTTGAAAACTTCATTCACACAAAACTTAACAAAACCTTCATGAGATCCGTTAGTATAATAAAACAAATCATTCACTTTGGTACTGTCAATACAAGATTCATATTTTTTCTCACATGATGCCTACTATACCCTATCATTTATACAATTTATATTAAGCAATATAAGCCATAGAAACTAAAAAACAAGCAAATATTGCATTGAAAACAGATTCTGTCAAAAACAAAACAGTCTGTGAAGATCTGAATTGAAATCATACTTCTGTTACTCCAAAAATTCTGAAAAATTAGGACAACGTAGATAATTTGTATACCAATCAACTGTAAAAATTTCAAAAAAATTCCACGTTCAAGTAGAAGATAGGAATTTCTGTACTGGACGCAAAAGTTTCTGTTTTTGCACAGAATCAAATCAACTATCATCCACACTATCCCAAAGGCTTTACTTGGCACTTTATTGAAACAAAACCTATAAAACATGATTACTACAGTATATTAACCATGAGAACACACAAAAACAGTAGGGTAAACATTGGGTTGTCTCCCAATAAGCGCTTTTCTTTAATGCCTTTTAAGCTAGGCGTGATCATATCAATGATGCTCACATAAAAGATAAGAATTGAAACATAATGGGAGCATCATGAAGAATATGACTAGCACATTTAAGTCTAACCCACTTCCTATGCATAGGTATTTTGTGAGCAAACAACTTATGGGAACAAGAATCAACTAGCATAGGAAGGTAAAACAAGCATAACTTCAAGATTTTCAACACATAGAGAGGAAACTTGATACTATTGAGATATGTAAAACCATATGTCCCTCTCTCATAATAATTTTCAGTAGCATCATGATTCATGAATGAATTCAACAATATAACCATCACATAAAGCATTATTCTCATGATGCAAAAGCATATAAATTTTACTACTCTCCACATAAGCAAAATTCTTCTCATTCGGAATAGTGGGAGCAAACTCAACAAAATAACTATCATGTGAGGCATAATCCAATGGAAAACTAAAATCATGATGACAAGTTTCATGGTTATCATTATTATTTATAGCATACATGTCATCACAATAATCATCATAGATAGCAACTTTGTTCTCATAATCAATTGGAACCTCTTCCGAAATAGTGGATTCATCACTAAATAAAGTCATGACCTCTCCAAATCCACTTTCATCAATATAATCATCATAAATAGGAGGCATGATGTCATCATAATAAATTTTCTCATCAAAACTTGGCGGACAAAATATATCATCTTCATCAAACATAGCATCCCCAAGCTTGTGGCTTTGCATATCATTAGCATCATGGTTATTCAAAGAATTCATACTAACAACATTGCAATCATGCTCATCATACAAATTTTAGTGCCAAACATTTTATAGACTTCTTCTTCTTACACTTGAGCACAATTTTCCTTCCCATCATTCTCACGAAAGATATTAAATAGATGAAGCATATGAGGCAACCTCAATTCCATTTTTTTGTAGTTTTATTTTATAGCCTAAGATAGTGATAAAACATGAAACTAAAAGATTCAATTGCGAGATCTAAAGATATACCTTCAAGGGCTAACCTCCCCAGCAACGGCGCCAGAAAAGAGCTTGATGTCTACTACGCAACTTTATTCTTGTAGGCACGCGTTGGGCCTCCAAGCGCAAAGTTTTGTAGGACAGTAGCAGTTTTCCCTCAAGTGGATGACCTAAGGTTTATCAATTTGTGGGAGGCAGGATGAAGATGGTCTCTCTCAAACAACCCTGCAACCAAATAATTAAAAGTCTCTTGTGTCCCCAACACACCAAATACAATGGTAATTTGTATAGGTGCACTAGTTCGGCGAAGAGATGGTGATACAAGTGTAATATGGATAGTAGATATTGATTTTTGTAATAAGAACAATAAAAAACAACAAGGTAGCAATTGATAAAACGGAGCACAAACGGTATTGCAATGCTTGAAAATGAGGCCTAGGTCCATACTTTCGCTAGTGCAATCTCTCAACAATGATAACATAATTAGATCATATAATAATCCTCAACATGCAACAAAGAGTCACTCCAAAGTCACTAATAGCAGAGAACAAATGAAGAGATTATTGTAGGGTACGAAACCACCTCAAAGTTACTCTTTCTGATCGATCTATTGGGCTATTCCTATAAGTGTCACAAACAGCCCTAGAGTTCGTACTAAAATAACACCTTAAGACACACACCAACCAAAACCCTAATGTCACCTAGATACTCCATGTCACCCCAAGTATCCACGGGTTTGATTATACGATATGCATCACACAATCTCAGATTCATCTATTCAAACCAACACAAAGAACTTCAAAGAGTGCCCCAAAGTTTCTATCGGAGAGTCAAGACGAAAACGTGTGCCAACCCCTATGCATAAGTTCACAAGGTCACAGAACCCGCAAGTTGATCACCAAAACATACATCAAGTAGATCACGTGAATATCCCATTGTCACCACAGATAAGCACATGCAAGACATACATCAAGTGTTCTCAAATCTTTAAGGACTCAATCCGATAAGATAACTTCAAAGGGAAAACTCAATCCATTACAAGGAGGTAGAGGGGGAGAAACATCATAAGATCCAACTATAATAGCAAAGCTCGCGGTACATCAAGATCGTGCCAAATCAAGAACACAAGAAAGAGAGAGATCAAACACATAGCTACTGGTACATACCCTAAGCCCCGAGGGTGAACTACTCCCTCCTCATCATGGAGAGCGCCGAGATGATGAAGATGGCCACCGGTGATGATTTCCCCCTCCAGCAGGGTGCCAAAACAGGGCCCCGGTTGGTTTTTGGTGGCTACAGAGGCTTACGACGGTGGAACTCCCGATCTAGGTTCTGTTTTGGAGGTTTGGGGATATATAAGAGGTGTTGGCGTCGAGAACAAGTCAGGGGAGTCCACGAGGGGCCCACAAGGTCGGAGGGCGCGCCCTAGGGGGTGGGGGCGCCCTCCACCCTTGTGGAGGCCTCGGGACTCCTCTGGTGCATCTCCGGTACTCCGTGGGCTTCTTTTGGTCCAAAATCAATCGTCATAAAGTTTCAGGTCATTTGGACTCCGTTTGACATTCCTTTTCTGTGAAACTCAAAAACAAGGAAAAACAGAAACTGGCACTGGGCTCTAGGTTAATAGTTTAGTCCCTAAAATCATATGAATGCCTATAAAACATCCAAGATTGATAATATAATAGCATGGAACAGTCAAAAATTATAGATACGTTGGAGACGTATCAAGCATCCCCAAGCTTAATTCCTGCTCATCCTTGAGTAGATATATGATAAAAACAAACTTTTTGATGTGGAATGCTAGCAAGTGCACAAGTTTGATCAATGATAATTTCAATCACTTTTTCTAGCATCATTATATATCATAACTGTGGCTCATATCATAAAGCTTCTCATGATCATGTAACAAGCTATTCACATGTTAAAGCATAGATCATAAACTTTTTTGAAAACTAACAAACTATGTTCTCAGTCATCAAACAACTACAATTCATCTTATTTTCAGGAATGGTCTATGTAAGAGCTTTGATTTAGCAAATCCCACATACTCAACTATTATATAGCCTTCCATGATTGCTACCACTCAAAGCATATTTTTAGAACAAATAGCATCCATCCAACACAGAGAAAGATAGGGGCTTAATATTTCGTCTCCCAACTTATTTGTCATATAAATAATTTTCAACAATAATAATTCATGATCAAATATATTTGAATGGCCATATATGCTTAGATCTTTCCCCGTCACATGATGCTTGCCAACTAAAGAGTAGGTTGGAATGAGAAGGAATACTACTGACTCTTGCATAAAAGTAAAAGATAGGCCCTTCACAGAGGGAAGCAGGGATTTGCAGAGGTGCCAGAGCTTGAAGCTTTTAAAATAGAGATGAAAATAATTTTGAGAGGTATGCTTTCATTGTCAACATAACAACCAAGAGTTCCCAATATCTTCCATATATACTAGATACATTATAGGCGGTTCCCAAACAGAAATTTAAATATTTTACTTCCCCTCCACCAACAATCACATTCCATGGCTGGTCCAAAACAACAGGTACCGTCCAACTATCAACAATCCTGGGGGAGTTTTTTTTAATTTATTTGCGATTTTGTTTTTGATCTTTTGATCATAGGACTGGGCATCCCAATTACCAGTCATTTTCTCGTGAATGATGAGCGGAGTCCACTCATCGTGAGAATAACCCACCTAGCATGGAAGATACTGACAGCCCCTAGTCGCTATATGAGAGATTCGGGCATACAAAACAGATTATTATTTTAAGATTTAGAGTTTGGCACATGCAAATTTACTTGGAACGGTAGGTAAATACCGCATATAGGTAGATATGGTGGACACTCATAGAAGAAACTTGGTTCAAGGAATTTGGATGCACAAGCAGTAATCTCGCTTAGTACAGAAATTTTGGCTAGCAAAAGATTATAAAAAGCAAGCACCACATGTTGGAGGATCCATAACAATATAACTTCTATACAAATATACCCAACCATAACTCATCATGTTGTCTTCCTTGTCCAACTTCAACTAATTTAATCAAGTTTGAAAATAATTAATGGGGCTCACAATCATAGAAGATGTCCAAGATAGTATATTTATATGTGAAACCTCTCTTCCTTCAATATTGTTTCATGAATTGTTCAAGTGACCAATACTATGTTTGCTAACTATCAATAAATTTACCATCTCTACTTCTTATATGTAAAGTCATTACTCCCCATGGGATAAGCATATGGAGCATATATATAATTTCAGATTTATGATATTCAATTCATTCAACCATTTACTCATAGGATATAAGTGAAGCACGTGAGTAAATGACAGACTACTCCAAAAAGATGTAAATGACAAACTACACCACAAGTATCCGCGGGTTTGATTATACGATATGCATTACACAATCTCAGATTCATCTATTCAAACCAACACAAAGAACTTCAAAGAGTGCCCCAAAGTTCCTACCGGAGAGTCAAGACGAAAATGTGTGCCAACCCCTATGCATAAGTTCACAAGGTCACAGAACCCGCAAGTTGATCACCAAAACATACATCAAGTAGGTCACGTGAATATCCCATTGTCACCACAGATAAGCACATGCAAGACATACATCAAGTGTTCTCAAATCTTTAAAGACTCAATCCGATAAGATAACTTCAAAGGGAAAACTCAATCCATTACAAGGAGGTAGAGGGGGAGAAACATCATAAGATCCAACTATAATAGCAAAGCTCGCGGTACATCAAGATCGTGCCAAATAAAGAACACGAGAGAGAGAGAGAGAGAGAGAGAGAGAGAGAGAGAGAGAGAAAGAGAGAGATCAAACACAAAGCTACTGGTACATACCCTCAGCCCCGAGGGTGAACTACTCCCTCCTCGTCATGGAGAGCGCCGGGATGATGAAGATGGCCACCGGTGATGATTTCCCGCTCCGGCAGGGTGCCGGACCAAGGTCCCGATTGGTTTTTGGTGGCTACAGAGGCTTTCGGCGGCGGAACTCCCGATCTAAGTTCTGTTCTGGAGGTTTGGAGATATATAAGAGGTGTTGGCGTCGAGAACAAGTCAGGGGAGTCTACGAGGGGCCCACAAGGTCGGAGGGCGCACCCTAGGGTGTGGGGGCGCCCTCCACCCTTATGGAGGCCTCGGGACTCCTTTGGTGCATCTCCGGTACTCCGTGGGCTTCTTTTGGTCCAAAAAAATCGTCGTAAAGTTTCAGGTCATTTGGACTCCGTTTGATATTCCTTTTCTGTAATACTCAAAAACAAGGAAAAAACAGAAACTGGCACTGGGCTCTAGGTTAATAGGTTAGTCCCTAAAATCATATAAAATAGCATATAAATGCATATAAAACATCCAAGATTGATAATATAATAGCACGGAACAATAAAAAATTATAGATGCATTGGAGATGTATTAGCGAGCTCGGAGGCAAGAGCAAGAGAGGAAGAAGAAGATGGGGAGCGTGTGCGTGAATGATTTTCACCGCCCCCTTCCCCGACTTATAAGCCATAGACTGAACGTGGGGAAGTGGGATCGGTTGCGCCCGCCCCTCCCACTTCCCCGCATTAAGTGGGCACGATCCACACGCCAATTAACTGCGCCAAGAAGGGCAACCGCTTGTGGCCGCCGCAATAAATCGCCACGTGTGGGCCGAGGGCGCGGAGTGACCGGGCCCCAGCCCACCGTTACGTCCTGTCCCGCGCGTGGCCTGTCAGGGCCTCTTTAGCTTCTGAGCGCCATGTGGCGTCCACACCAAAACCAAGAGATCGCGTCCCTCCCCCTCAAGATTCGGCGGACTCATCGATTTCCTGTCCATGCCGGGATGCCGCGGTCCGGCTTCCGGAAGCCGGCACACAGTGGGTGTTGCCGGACCCGGCGGTCACAAGCCTCATCAGCATCTACCGTCTTCTCAGGGGGTGAAACTGCGAAGGCCCCCCTGCTTGAAGCCAGCGAGCCTTCACAGCTTCGGGAACTACGGGATGAACCCCGGGCAGGCAACGGAACCCGAATCCTTTTCAAAAACATCAGGGCCGGCATCGCCCCTCAACCCGGCCAAGTCCCTCAACCCGGCCGAGACTGCAACATAGCCAGGCCTGCTAGCGCATGCCGGTTGGACCCGACAAACCAAGACTCCTCCAACTAGCCAACGCCCACATGGCGTCTTCCTCAACCCGGCCACGGGTCAGCTCCCGTCCCATCCAAGGCGTACAACGGACCAAGTCCCCGTAGAGGGGGTGAGCATGGCTATAGTGGCCCACCAACCCCGCTGACTGGCAGGAGCGTGGCTACAGTGGCCCACCTACTCCGCTGACCAGGGCCGGCATGGCAGCAGTGCAATCCAATCCCGCTGACGCAAGCCGATGGCGACCAGGCGACGCACCACTGTAGCCGAGCCGGCCCAACCACTCCGTGACACAAGACAAGATGGGGACAGTGCCCCCTAGCGCACGGGGCCCATGCTCGGAGAACCCGGCGTACCCTGGTACCCGGCGGGCCCCAGCGCCGGCTTCCCAGACGCTGACATCCCGACCCCGCGCCCATGTAACTTTACCATTGTAACCCTGGGGGTTTGACCTATAAAACCCCCCAGGGAGCCCCCATGCAAAGGGTCGACCATCAGTAGAATACACACATACACGAGGAGAAGGAATAGCCCAAGCCTTGGCATGTCTTCCTTCCTCCCCCAAACAGCTCTAGGAGCAACTCTGTACTACTAAGCATATAAACCACTCTCGGCAGGACTAGGGGTGTTATCTCTCCGGAGAGCCCCGAACCTGAGTATGTCTTGCATCCCACGCTCGCTCATGCAGACCTCGCCTCTGGAGCCCACCGGTGCCCTCGAGCCTGTCCCTCTCTTTAGCCATCCTTTGGCATCTGCCGTGCGCCCATCACGATGGCTTCTGTCCATTGATAAGCCATTTTTAGTTAATTTTGTGATTATTTATTTATATAATTTGGAACAAAGAGAGTAATTAATTGCTGACCAACATTTCGAGTGTCTTTGAGGGCTAGGTACAAGTTGTTGGATGTGTGTAGAGTCTGATTTGATTTGGGTAAAGTTCTACCTTCTCAGGGACTCTGTTTAGAAAGACCCTTCAAGGTAATTTAAGTTTGTAATCCAAGGCGAATCGTAAGGAGCCAGTGTATCCTTTCTGGACCCAAACCCCTTTTTTTGTGTGTAGAAATTGAATTATTTCATATGATTTTTACTTTCCTATAAAAAATCGAATCTGCTAACTTTTTGTTAGGGACTCAGCCTAGACGGACCCTCAGAAGTGTTTTGAGCTTGTCATTCAAGGTGAACCATAAGAAACCACTGTATCGTTGGCAGTGGCGGCGCTAGAGTTCTTCCTTGGATTTCCATGGAATACCAAAAAATTATTTGTCTGTTGGTATACTGTTGCTACCTTGTTGTATATTTGCTATCATATTGCTATTGCATCGTATTACACATGAATACCAATGAATAACTAGGAGGAAATTACTGGCTCTGCCACTGTCGTTGGTAGTGCTAGTTGTATCGCCATGTTGTGTATGTGGTAAGTAAGTCCTACTTGATTTTTTTAAACATAAGTCCTACTTGATTTGATAAAGGTCTCACATTTCATCGAAAAGATATAATGTGAATTATTAAATAAGAGGAACATCCTTTGTGCAGATGCATGCTTCTTTTTCATTATTCCCCTTTCATGGTTGTTACACAGATTTAGGTCTATGCGTGCAGCTATGGGTTGTTCAGCAACGTGGGGCAAAGAGAGTTTTGCAAATTACAACAATATCACTTCTAAGATAATTTTTTATCCTCCAATATTATATCCACATCTATCTTTCAAAGAGCATTGTATCATTATGCACGTCCCAAAAAATAAGTAGGTAATTAGCGTTTTTTGCTAGGTGCAATTTTTTTTATCACTGTGTCTGTAATGCGTAAATTTCATACGAAATGGTTCAACTTTTCTAAGAAGTTTGAAGGGGTTCGGAATAGTTTCAAACTAAAACCACGACGCTTATTTCGGAACGGAGGGAGTGCATGCTTGTAAGGAGTAGGGGGATCCGGAAAAGGTGTTTTAAGCTTGTAATCCAAGTCTAACCGAAAGAAACCACCATATCCTTGAAAGAGATATCACCATGAACGTAGGGACGGTGCAATGCTACTCGATTCAGTGAAGATTCTCCTATTCTCTAATGTATAAACACAATAAAGATCTCACATTAATGGCAATTATTAAAATAATTGCAGGACCTCTGCATCTCCATGCCATCGTTTTCTCTAGCAACATTGTTGCGTCATGTGTCCCTTGATTGTTCAACGGCATTTCGCTGCGCCCGACTGTGCGAGTTGTTTAACCACCTAGACCAAAGAAAGCAGCAAAAGTTGTCAACAGCTAATCTCGTAAGATACAATAATATCCTTCAAAAGAATATATATCTTACATGTAGCTTCGACCAGGGCGATGCGATTAAGATATGTCCGTATGATAATTTTAACAACTTGTTTTCTAACGCGTAAATTTAACGAGTTTTTGCAGGAATTTCATAGGATATAATTATGTTTGGGATAATCCAGCAGGTTCTTAGGCGTTCCAAATGTGGTATCTTACTTCTGAAGGAACGATGCACTACCAGGGTGGTTGCACAACCGCTCCTGTCCTTGCTTTTTTCTGATATGATATTTTCTAATCATTTTTTCAACTTTGTATTATTATTTTATTACATTATCTATTTATTTATGGCCGCCATCTGCCCACACCACCATACCAACTATATTCAGTGTCACTTCCTTTCTAGGGTGACATATAGGCACTAGCCACTCTTGCCAGAAAGGGAAAAGTGGGATATGTTGGTTGAAAGGCAAGACACCAAGATTCAGAAATGCACAGGCATCTCATATAATTGGACCATATCCTTTCAGTTGTGCATGCATACAGGTTATTATTTCAGAAACCTTTTGCACACCTCTGAATCAGTTCCAGGTCATAGTTATAGATTATTATCATTTGCAGCAATATTTCATTAAGAAAACACTCCAATTCCTGCAGAAATGAGGGGAAATTCCAGCACGTCGAAGCGGCCCTCATTTATTTGGCGGTTCCACTGATTAGGATGCCAAGCATCCCTCCCTACACTTAGAAGCAAAGCAATATGATACACATATGTATGTGGTCTAGAAACTGCACTGATTACTTGCCTGAACAGAAATGGTTCATCAGCTAACTTCCCATCCAGCTGTGAGTGGGAGCAGTTAGGAACAACCATCATATATATCCCTGTGAGTGCAGTGTGTGTACCATACATAAACTAGTTGGGACAGCTAATAAAATCCAGGATCCATCTGGATAGATTAGATTGGACATTGGAGCTCTTGTTTCCTTCCCTCTCCTGTCCTGCCACATCAGCAGGGGAGCCCACCAGCACTCATGTATGCCCAATCAGTTTGTGCAAACAAGCATAACATACGGTTCATCCAAGCTCAACTGAGATCTCAATTGACCTAAGTTGTGCCACAGATTGAACTGGGATTTCATAGAACATTAGAGAATACGGTACAGTTTGAAGCCGGGGTAAATTTCTCACCCCTGTCAAAATTTATTTCACGGCTCTTGTTGACCTTTTTCTGGTCCAACAAAAGGCGCATAGAACAGTTGGCAGATCCTTGCCTTGTAGACTAAGCCAAACGTTAAGCACTCTCCGAAGTTCTGACTACAGGGTTGTCCGGTTACTTGAATTTGTGGATTCTTTTAGCTGAATCCAGTGTGTTCGACAGAAGCATCGCAATTGTCATTGGCCCGACACCGCCGGGAACTGGTGTGATGGCTCCTGCAACCTTGGAGGCTTCCTCAAAGCAGACATCTCCAACTAGCCGGTAACCTCGAGGACTTGCTGGATCCTGATGCATTCCAAATCAGCAGTGAGTATACCACGCAGGAAATGCAATACACATGCTGCAAGGGGCACGCCCGTAGCAAAAGAGAAAATATACACTAGAAGACATGAGTCAAGTAG
Organism: Triticum aestivum; assembly: GCF_018294505.1. Taxonomy (NCBI): domain Eukaryota; kingdom Viridiplantae; phylum Streptophyta; class Magnoliopsida; order Poales; family Poaceae; genus Triticum; species Triticum aestivum. The sequence goes on along the minus strand of NC_057811.1, from coordinate 44,145,995 downwards.
AACCTAAAATAAGAAGTCTACAAATTCACCAGAATATTCCAAACGTGGTGTTCATAAAAACTTAAGAAGCTATGCTAGTTGCAACTTCCATAAATATCTGCCCAATGGTGGGAGCACAGGGCTTCATAGAGTTTGATCCCGGGGAGGGACCTGAAGAGAAACACGTACTCCCCAGAAAAACCATGCAGAACTCCCCATATTCTGAGATTGTCAAAATTTTGCATATCTAAACCAAAACATGATACAAAATGTGCAGCATTATAACTGTTTTAACAAACATTATCAAGCTTTTCCATTGAGAAACAGGCGTATGTTAAAAGTAAACAGATCACCTTAGCACTAAAAAGAAAAGAACGGGAAAAGAAGATGGAAAAGGTTCTAGCTAAAAGAGAGTAGGTGCCTTACATCAACCGGATTGATGCCAACATCAATAATAGCAGCTCCAGGCTTTATCCAACTCCCTCTGACCAGGTTAGCAACTCCAACAGCCGCGATTATAATATCTGCTTGTCTTGTTATTTCCTCGGGGTTCTTGGTTTTTGAATGTACAATACTCACAGTTGCATTTGCTTTCTAATAATCATTTGAAAACATATTAAACACTGAAATAAAGTTGATCAAACTATGTTAAATGAAAAACTAGTTCATACTTGTAAGAGTAAAGCAGCAGGCGTCCCCACAATATTGCTCCTTCCAATTACAACAGCTCTCTTCCCTTTTATTTCAACTCCAGATCTGTGTAGCAGCTCCATGCATCCTTTAGGGGTGCATGGAACAAAGAATGGATCCCGACCTTGCATCGCAAGTCGTCCAATGTTCACTGGATGAAAGCCATCAACATCCTTTTCAATACTAACAGCATTCAATATGTTCTCGTCGTTCATATGCTGCAAATTAATTAGAACACACAGGTGAAAAAAGAAGCTCAAGAATCAGTATAGATAGTCATTTTTAACAGAACACTGACAAGAAACACACAAAACCACAATTGGCATATGACCAATAGCCAAAAGCCCAAAATAAAATAAAATGTGTTCATCTGTATTATCCATGAGTTCTAAAGAATGTAACCAGATGGCTTCTGTAACAATTATACAACATCTATGCAGTTACTTGAATTAATAAATGGGAATGTTTGGTGTAGGGTTTAGGGAATCTGCCATTATCGATGCCTTAACAGATCTATTATGCCTGATACATATTTCAGTGGCACGCTACATAATATCTAGGTCAGTAATCACTAGCCAACCAAAAACTAAATAAGATCAAATATGACAGTCCCTTCAGGCAATGAGTTCAACAATTATACTAGCCATTGAGAACTCACGTGAGGTAAGGGCAGCTGAACCAGGATGCCATGCACCGACGGGTCATCGTTGAAGGTTGCTATGTGCTTGATGACCTCGTACTCGGAAGCGTCCTCTGGCAGATTGACCTCATATGACTTGATACCAACCGCGTCGCACGCCTTCTTCTTGTTCCGCACGTATGTCTGGGAATCCTTCCTCGAGCCGACTAGGATGACCGCCAGCCCAGGCACCACCCCGATCGCGTCCTTCATCCTGGCGATCTCAACACCGACTTCCTCCCTTATTTGCTTCGCCACCAGCTTCCCGTCAATGATCTTTGCAGACGCATCGGCCAAAACAGTGGCTACACAAGTAAAGCCATCCATCAACACAATTATAACACCGGAACAACATGATGTAGAACAGGATTTACAGTTATGCATATGTATTTTTATTTTTTAACAACTAACAAGCCAAGCCTCCTCGGATAATTCATCTGTTGCTACACTTAACTAACGCCACAAGAAGAAGGAAATACTATCTCAATGTTGTGCTTCTGCCTGGAGACACCACCGAAGGCGACAGCAGTACACTAACGAATACTTAAAAGACTGCTAGTGAGGCGAGGAGAAGACAAAATGGGCGCGCGCACCTGAGTCGGCGGAAGAGGCGGCGGCGGAGAGCGCGGCCATGCGGCGCGCGCGGGGGAGGAGCGGGAGCGGGGTGACGGCGGCGAGGAGAGGCCTCCTCGGCAACGGCGCCGGGCCGGGGGAGGGGCGGAAGCGGGGCGGCGGCGGGTGGAGGGCGCGGCGGAGGGGGAGGAGGCGGGAGGTGGCGCAGGAGGAGCAGTCGGAGAGTATGGTGGACGCCATCGCCGCTGGGATTCTAGGGGGCCGGAGCTGCGGCGGAGACGGCGGCGGGAGTGGGGGCGAGGTTTTCGCGGATGCGGCGGCGGCGGCGCAAAAGGAGCGGTCGGGCGAGAAAGTCGTGGGCACGGGTCTTTGGAGCAGCGACCTAAACCCCAACTTTGCCCAGGTTTAGAAGGGTAACATTTTTGGGGTAATTAAATGTAGTTTTTTCTTTTGCGAATGGTAATTACTTGTAGGAGTATGATTTTTTTGCGAATGGTAATTAATTGTATTTTAATAGTAAGAACTAAAAGTGTGTGCTTAAAATGCTAAAATTTATATATTATTCATGGGTATGAAACAAAATTTGGACTGATGGAATTTTGCAAAAACCATGAATTCCCGGAATCTTGTTGCTTGTAGAATCTAACTGCCCCTTTAGGGTTCCTTGATTTACAATAGGATCTTCATTGGCCAAGCGAAAGTAGTACCAATAAATTAGTTATAAAAATATTGTAATTTTATTTTCAAATGCTTATAGTAACATATTCATATATGAAGCAAAAATAAAAGTTGCATCTTGAAGATTACATCATATCTAAATGTTATTATGTACTCCCTCCATTCTAAAGTAAGTGTGTGGTCTTAGTTCAAATGAACTAAATTCGTAAGGGAGGGAGTATTTCAGTTCACAAGATGAACATTTTTTAGGTACATCGAGAGCTCGAGAGGCTTTTTTATTTTTATTTTCAAAGGTGAAAGAATTTTTTTTCTTTTGGTAGACTATAAATGTAGGTTTTAGGAACAAAAGCACATGGCGTAGAAAACATCTCTCTAGTACATCATCAAATATTGGCAGTTGAAGCATCAACTTGTACTATGATACAGGGGAAAAAAACACTTTATTAAGCGCCAAACTATTCGTACATCTTACTAGACGTGTCCTATGTGTTCCCAGCAACGGAAGAAATAGGCAACACAACATACAAAAAGATGGAGCACATATCCTCAAAATTCATTACACGCGTAAATCGAAAAAAAAAAGTAACAAGCCATCACTCACTCACATTATATGATTGTTCTGGATTCCCTACAAAATTTTACGAAGCCGCGGGAACGGCAGATTCAACCGGGGACTCTTGTTGTTTCTGCAGTGACTCCCAGTCCACCTCTTTCAGGATCTTGAACCTTTCAGCGATACTCACGAAACCAGAGTGAGGGGCCACCGCACCAGAGGTGCCTGCTTTGTGAACGAGGATTACGGTACTGTCCATGGCAGGTCCGTGAAGCTTCCCGGTCAACAGCACTCGGAGTGGCATAAATAGCGACTTTCCCTGATCACAGGTTAATACAGTAATACAATGCGTATTAGTTGTTTCTTTCAGTTGTATATGGCCAGGAAAAGCATTAGTATTCACGGAGCTGAATGAGGAACTTGGTATCAGCCAGGATTGTCAAGGTTTGTATTGAACAAATTATTTGTTAGCTGTGCTTTCAACATCTCTCTCTAGTTATCATGGTTTAGGTGAGAGATAGGTTGCTTCCAGAAGTTATAGATTCAGTTCAGGCTGAAAAATATGGCAATAAATCTTGTATGTGTTGTGGCAGTTCAAAATTAAAATTAATTTAGATGCTCCAATGGTTTGGCCAAACCATTGAAACAGCCCAGGAACAACCCTTCCGTTGGCAACAAAATCAAACCACAATCGCCCTCAATAACACTGACCTTCCTTTTGTGAGTCTTGCCAAAAGATTTCACCCACTTCTTCCAACCATCATGGCCTTCAGCTAGTGCTTGACCAAGCTCACCACTATCATAAGCAGCAATGAGACCCGATGCAACCTCAGAAAGTTTGTCTTCCACCACAGATTTAGCTTCATCACTGGAGATTAAAAACACGCGGATAAAAAAATCAGTTATTGATAGGAACAAGCCTACCACACTCAGTCAAAGCAATTTACAAGATTACACATTTGGCAACAATTTAGGAGGTAGTTCAGGAAAAGGGTAAATAAATAAATAATGAGACATTAAAGTCTTTTGCAGACCTGCTTAAAGTGTCATGAAGGGGATACGACAATAATTTGCAAAGGGCAGCATCCGCATCTGTTATCAAGTCAATGCCCTCCTTCAAAAGCTCAGCAGCTTCCTGCACAAAATAGTGCATATTGTTAAAGCTTCTCAGGATAGCAACTAGTCCTAAACCTCCTGATGTTGCAACATTTGAAGGAAAAATGATTTGTTCCAAGTATTTGGTTTTAAGTCTTTGCCGCAACATCGCTTTCTTTTGGTGGTTGTGAGAAAGAAACAGAAACTCTTAAAACCAAATACTGTGTCAAATAAGTCTGTGTATCCCTTTAGCATGTAGTTCCAAGGTAAAGAACCTCTGGTGTGTACAGAAAATTGAACTCCAGCCTTACTTTAGCAAAACCACTTTCAGACTCCAGAAGAATGCCTGTGCTCCTCCATCGATCTTCGAAGTCCTTGATGAGCAAATCAGAAGGAAGTGACCGTAGATGCTGTCCATTCATCCATCTATAAACAAACCAGATTATTGTGAAAATAGATCAGTGAATCACGTATACAACTTCCCATGTTCAAGTGAGTCAGAAAGGTCCTGGCAATATGAAAATTGTTAGAATTTTGCTTTACTTCAATTTTGTTGCGTCAAAGACTGCTCCACTTTTATTGACGCGATTGATAGTGAACTTCTCAACTGCAAGTGATGGAACACCAAAGTGAGAATTGATGAAACAAAAGGTCCATATGTTTTTCAAAAACGCCCAGTGTAGTAAAAGTTGACAAACTAACCCAAGTCATCAATGGTGAAGAACTCATTTTCAGTGCCATCACCCCAGCCCAAGAGTGCTAAATAATTGACCATTGCCTGAGGCAGATAGCCCATCTCTTTATACTGTTCAGAGAAAGAAAAACAAATGAGTGTTTCACTTTCACGTCTTTCAAAAGTAAAATATGTCAATAGAAAATGTGAAATTATCAGTAATTAAGTTGAACAATACAGACAATTAGAGAGAAGTATAGCAAGAATACAGTTTGACAGTCACATATTTTGATGCAGGTAAACACCATGTATTTCCAACAATCAGCTAGTTACCTGCCCCACAGAAGTAGCCCCATGACGTTTAGAGAGTTTACTTTTATCAGGAGCCAGAATGAGTGAGACATGGGCAAATAAAGGCATTGCAAATCCAAGAGCCTGCAGAGGAATTGATGAGATGGACATTTTGAAGGTCAGGACTATGATCACACATTTCGAAGGTCAAGACTATAATCACGACACACAATAAAAGCAGGTGCAGGAAATTACTTTATAAATGAGGGCTTGCCGTAATGTGTTTGGTAGGTGCTCCTCAGCTCTGGAAAAAACAAGAGAATGCATGAATTCTGTGCCAGATGGCCACAAGTAAATGAATTCAGTGCCAGATGATCAAAAGTAAGGACCAAGATGTAATAACTTTTCATTACCTGATAACGTGAGAGATGCGCATGGTAGCATCATCAACCGTAACACAGAAGTTATACACTGGCTGGCCATTGCTTCTCATGATCACGAAATCACCAAGTGTGTTTAGATTCCAACTGACCTTTATAAAACTATCCGATGGTCAGTGTATGTATATCATTGTGCGACACACAATTCACAATATTTGAATTGCTAACGTAGTAAGCATAAGAGTAGTTGATGGTGTGAATGTATGGTAATGTGAAAGCATAAGCTCAAACACTTTATGTCATTACCTCACCACGAATAAGGTCGTTAATTTTCAGTGAACCTTCCTTTGGCACTCGGAAACGGTAAGTATAAGGTGTGCCTTTCTCTAACTCTTGTTGAACTTCTGCATCTGAAGCAGTAGCCCACTTCCCCATGTATACAGGAGGAATCTTCATCTGATTCGCAGTTACCTTCATTTTCTCAAGTTCCTAAAGTATCAATAACACTTGTTAGACGAGCTACTATTTGATCAGTAAATATTGCAGCCAGGCCAGGCCATGAGTTTACTTGAAATAACGCCCTCAAATTGTTCACCGGGTTTTAAATGACTCATACATAGTGGTCATGGTAGGATATGTCACGTTTAATTTTTCATGAGAAGCACAAAATCCCAAGCATTTTACTCAAAGGCAACCAAAATAATTCATTTGAGGAACTTTAATCAGCTCCCATGTTGATAAGAGCCAACAAAAACAGCCTATGCTAGTACATATATGTGGAACTTGGAACCAGGAAACTCATGTATCACTAAGCAGGCAAAAATGCAGGTCAGGAGAGGGGGAAAAAGATACCTCACTAGAGCAGAAGCAGCGATAAACAGCACCAGACTCCATTAGCTTCTGGGCATGCTCTTTGTACAGAGCATTGCGCTCAGACTGGCGGTAAGGGCCGAAATCGCCACCAATGTCCGGGCCTAAACAGGTACACGTATGAGCACAACAATTTGCAGGTAACAGATTCTACTCACTCTAGTGATTAACTACTCCAATTCAGCGGGATAAGCAAACACAATCCAGACTCCAGAGTAGGAATTCGTTCTTAAACTCTAGTCATCGAAAAGCCCTCGGTCACCTTCGTCCCAGTCGAGGCCGAGCCAGGAGAGGTCGCTGAGGACGGCCTCCTCGGACTTCTTGGTGGAGCGCTCGAGGTCGGTGTCCTCGACGCGGAGGACGAACTTGCCGCCCCTGGAGCGCGCGAAGAGGTAGTTGAAGAGCGCGGTGCGGGCGCCCCCGACGTGGAGGTTGCCGGTGGGCGACGGCGCGAAGCGGACGCGGACCGGGCCGCCGCCGCCGTCCGCGGAGGCGCGGGCGGCGAGTGCGCGGCGGCCGAGGCGCGGGGTCACGGACGGGAGGAGGCCGACGCGGAGCCGCGACGACGACCCCATGAAGCTGCTCGCCGCCATCTCGTCGCCTTCTTCGCCGGGTGGTGGATTGGATTGCGACGAGGTGAGGAAGATTTGACGAGGATAGGCTGGGTTCGGGGGCCCAAGCCCTAGCCACCGTGCTGCTATAGCCCAGGAAGCCCTGATCACCACCTGAAGCGAGGCCTGGTTGGTGTCTGGCTGACGTGTGGGACCTACTATACTTAGCATGTTTTTTTTAGAAATTTCGTATCTCTCCTCATTTCACTTTTCTTCCCACCAGCCCTTCATCCAACCTCCCTCCGTTCCTAAATATAAATCTTTATAGAGATTTTATTATGGACCACATACGGATGTATGTAGATGCATTTTAGAATGTAGATTCATGTAGTCCATAGTGGAATCTCTACAAAGACTTATATTTAGAAACACAGGGAGTATATAATAATCAATCATATTAATTACTTACCTTCTGAACCAATTTCACTTTATTTTACTTACCAAACTTCTAATCAAAATATAAGGTAATTCACGGTCAGAATTTGATGAACATTTATTTACAAAATCGCATTATTATTGATAGGTAAACCACAAGCTAACATACTAGAATATTTATATCCCGTTGCAACGCACGGGCATTGTTCTAGTACCATTAAACAGATGTCAAATTACAACACGAAATCACGAAAACCATGATAGAAAAAAAGAGAGGACACATGTCGAGAAACATTTGCAAGAAAACTCCATTGAAGCAGATTTCTGCAACAGCCATTGTTGCCGCTTAACGTCTTCGGAGACGAAGAAACACCATCGCCCATAAAAGGCTTTGTGAGCTGAAGAAAAGGCCTGCCGCCGGCAAGGTCATTGTCGTTGTGGCGCATCGACCGGGGATCATCCCCGTGCTCCTCAAAGCCCAGATCCGCTCCATGCCATCGATGTCGTTGAGGCAAAACACTGGAACTGCCACCCACAAGCCTCCAACCTTGTTCTTGGACCTTCATCTTCCCCCAAACAAAGACGGCACCACACGAGATGAGATCCGTCATAGACACAACAAACACCACTAGATCCATCGCATCAAGAAAACGATGGGATACGGTTCCCACAGATCCCTTGATTTCACCACCAAGGACGTCATCGAGATAGGGCTGAGATCAGGGAATTTTTTATTCCAAACGTCAGCGTCACGACCATCCAATCGCCACAACGGAACACACTAAACCTAACCCTAACTACAGCCAAGCGGAAACCCAGGGTTCCCTCACCCATCTGTCGTCGGAATGGCGGCCGGAGAGCAAGAGAACCCACGGCCTCGCCGGCAGAGCGCTGGCGGACTCTGTCGCCTACCTGGTCGCTTTTTCCTATACGAGAGGGAGCATGTACTAGTAGTTCTGCTCAAACTTACCACGGTTTAGGCTGGGTTTGAGGGCCCAAGCCCTAGCCACCGTATTTATATAGCCCACGAAGACCTGAAACACCGCTAAAAAACCGAAGACCTAAAGCTAGGCATGGTTGGTGTCCAACTAACGTGTGGGCCCTACTTAGGGCATCTCCTTTGTGTAAAAACAAAAACTTAGGGCATCTCCAACGCACTAGTCACGAAATCAAACACTGTAACGTGTCCATGGACAGGGACAGGGAAGCTTGCAATCCAACGCCAGTCACCAAAATTTTGCTATTTGTTTGGTTTCATGAATCACTTCCTCCAGTGCATCGGAGCTCAGACACACGTGCATAACCCGACGATGGATAGAGAGGTAGGGCGATCGACTCGGGTGCCAAGTGCAGCGCTCGCACATTCCTCCACTTCCCGGGCACGCACATGACGGTTGCCTTGACCATGTTCTCCACCACCTCGCGCCATCGTCGTGTGACCTACCTGCACTGCACCGCACGTGTCGACCTCCACACACTCTTACAGCTGACGGGGATCTTGAGACGATTGTCGATCAGGACCATGCCGTGTCGTGTGATAGCGGGGAGGGAGTGCGGTGGTCGAGCTATGTTCCACGTGGAGCTTGGTGTGGACGCATACAAGAGGCCAACGAGGTACAAGATGGGGAGCTTCCATGCGATGCTACCAGGCTCTTTCGGGTTGTCGCGCGCGGCGATAGAACCCAACAGCAACGAGTGGGACATTCAACGTTAGTCGCAACTCCTCATCATCTCTTGCGCGATACATTACACAACCCAACGCGAGATTTTGACGGTATCCTTGCGATCAACTCCTTGAACACTATACCTAATTATCCTCGCTACCGGCTTGTACTATTTTCTCATTTTCGTATCCCCGTGTACCCAAGAGTCGTCTTTATAATCACCTAGTTGTGAAGTAATATATGATAACTTGAAAGTAACCATCTGGTATCTGGATTTACGATATTCTCGTGGTCTAATAACATAAGTAAACGTTAACAAAACTATATGAACATCATTATTACCCTAAAAATGTCCTCTCGTTATTGTCGGCATCCTTATCAACAATACATGAGCTAGTCCAAAGGTCTGGCTCTGGATCTGTTTGGTGTGTATCATTCTACACGTGCAATTAGGTTTTCATCCGAATCTGCCGTTCAAAAACCAATGCAATTCTAGCATAGAAATATAAAACTTAATTATGAATATAAAAATAGAATAACAACAACTTTATTATTTCCTCTAGGCATATTTACAGTAGGCACACAAACACAACAAAGACTCACCATATTCTCCTTGAGACATCACCAGCAAGGCAATTCTCAGCAACTAGTGGTAGACCTTAAGACGATCTCCAAACCTTCGCAAAAACACTAGGAAACTCACAAATCAATTTTTGAACAGGGACTTCTACCGCATAGGAGTCTCCAGTCTCCAAGAGTACCAAGATCCACCAAGGAAACAAGGAGGAATCAACTTTTCCTTTAGTGGAAACATAGGTTGGGCACTTCTCTTTAACTCCACAAAATATCAACAAGTTTGAGTTGAAGCGAAGGGAGTTCTCCAAGAAATTGGAGCTAGAACAATGGAGAGTGAGAATGGAGGCGTCGCCTCCTTCGTGGGGAAGAAGGGGCCTATTAATAGCGCCCCCACCCCCAATCCAACCATTACGACATGTTTTTTGCATGGCCCGAAAGTTTCAGGCAACCCTAGAAGTTTCAAGCCAAGTTCCGAACAGGTCTTGGGGCTTACAAAAGGTTTGCAACTGGGTTGCACACTTTATGGATGCTCCGAAAGTTGTCTGGACCTAACTGAAAGTACCGGGCCTCAGAATTTTTGGGCCAAGTTTCGGGAAGGCTATGTGATTTATAGAAGGTTTGCAGAAGATCACAAACTCTTTGAACACCTCGAAGGTGACCAAACCTTGCCCTAGAAGAGCCAGGCCTCGGAAGTCCAGGCTAAGCAGAACAATGGAACTTCAGTCTATGGCACTCTCTCTCAGATGATTCCCGCAATATCTATAGTGCAATTGCCCTACCGCCTGAAATGAAACATAAAATTCATCCACAAAATCATATTTTCCCTTTTCGAAATGGGGGGGGGGCAACTGAGGGAGTCCTGGATTAGGGGGTCCTCGGACAGCCAGACTATATACTTTAGCCGGACTGTTGGACTATGAAGATACAAGATTGAAGACTTCGTCTCGTGTCCGCATGGGACTCTCCTTGGCGTGGAAGACAAGCTTGGCAATACAGATATGTAGATCTCCTCCCTTGTAACCGACTCTGTGTAACCCTAGCCCCCTCCGGTGTCTATATAAACCGGAGGGTTTAGTCCGTAGGACAACAACAATCATACCATAGGCTAGCTTCTAGGGTTTAGCCTCTACGATCTCGTGGTAGATCAACTCTTGTAATACTCATATCATCAAGATCAATCAAGCAGGAAGTAGGGTATTACCTCCATCGAGAGGGCCCGAACCTGGGTAAACATCGTGTCCCCCGCCTCCTGTTACCATCCGCCTTAGACGCATAGTTCGGGACTCCCTACCCGAGATCCACCGGTTTTGACACCGACATTGGTGCTTTCATTGAGAGTTCCACTGTGCCGTCACCGTAAGGCTAGATGGCTCCTTCGATCATCGGCAACGATGCGATCCAGGGTGAGGTTTTCCTCCCCGGACAGATCTTCGTATTCGGCGGCTTCGTACTGCGGGCCAACTCGCTTGGCCATCTGGAGCAGATCGAGAGCTACGCCCCTGGCCATCAGGTCAGGTTTGGAAACTTGAACTATACTGCCGACATCCGCGGAGACTTGATTTTCGACGGATTCGAGCTCATGTCAGGTGCGCCGCACAATCACGACGAGCATGACTTAGCTCTGCCGTCGGACGGTGTTCGGGAGATCACACCTGCAACTACTCCGGCCCTCAATCCGGAACAAATTGCGTCATCCGAGGACGGGTGGATGGACCCCGCCACTGAGGCCGCACACTCAGTGGCGATAGAGCCGAATACTGACTTCACCTCCTACGAGACCCGTGTTGCCGAACCGTTGGATTCGTCCCCGGCCATGGGCTCCGAGCCGCCTGCGTCCGTGCCTATCGAATCCAATTGGGCACCGATCATGGAGTTTACCTCCGCGGATATCTTTCAGCCCTCGCCCTTTGGCGACGTGCTAAACTCGTTGAGGTCTCTCTCCCTGTCAGGAGACCCTTGGCCGAACTATGTCCGGCTAGAATGGGATGCGGACGACGAAGAAATTCGCTCCCCACCCACCACCCACTTAGTAGCCACTGTCGACGATTTAACCGACATGCTCGACTTCGGCTCTGAAGACATCGACGGTATGGACGACGATGCAGGAGACAAAGAAGAACCACCGCCCACAGGGCGCTGGACTGCCACCTCATCGTATGACATATACATGGTGGACACCCCCAAAGAAGGGGATGGCGATAAGACAACGGAGGATAATCCCTCCAAGAAGCAATCCAAGCACCGACGTCAGCGGCGCCGCTCTAAGTCCCGCCATAGCAAAAGTAGCGATACCGGCACAAGAGACAATAACGCTCCGGATAGTGCCGAAGACGACGATAATCCCCTCCAGCCAGACCTCGAGCGGGAGGATGAACAAGCTAGCCCTCCGGAACAGGCAGCAGACGGAGAATCAGCGGATGACAATTACATGCCTCTCTCGGAAGACGAGGTGAGCCTCAGCGACGAAGAATTTATCGTGCCTGAGGATCCCGTCGAGCAGGAGCGCTTCAAGCGCCGGCTTATAGCCACAGCAAACAGCCTGAAGAAAAAGCAACAACAGCTTCGAGCTGATCAAGATCTGCTAGCGGATAGATGGACTGAAGTCCTTGCGGCCGAGGAATACGAACTCGAACGCCCAACCAAGAGTTACCCAAAGAGTAGGTTGCTACCCCAACTCGAGGAGGAAGCATTAAAACCTACATCACCAGCGTATGATGCGGCTGATCGGCCACCTCGTGGCCGAGACAGAGGGGCATATCAGCCCGAAGTCCAGACCGCACCCCGTCGCCAGACAAACAAAAACACCAAGGCCCGGGGCAACACGCGGGACCTGCGAGACATATTGGAAAACAAAGCAGGACATACAAGATCGATCTACGGATCACGGGGTCGCGCCCCAACGCGTGACGTTGATCGTCACGCCGGATAAACTAAAAGCAAATCCGGCCGGGCCGAATACGGCAGACAAGACTCGTATGAACTGCGTCGTGACATAGCCCGGCACAGAGGCTCCACACACCCCCTATGCTTCACCGATGAAGTAATGGATCATGAATTCCCAGAAGGGTTTAAACCCATGAACATTTAATTATATGATGGTACTACAGACCCCGCGGTATGGATAGAAGACTTCTTCCTCCACATTCACATGGCCTGCGGGGACGATCTACACGCCATCAAGTACCTCCCGCTAAAACTCAAAGGGCCGGCTCGGCATTGGCTGAATAGCTTGCCGGCAAACTCCATCGGAAGTTGGGAGAGCCTGGCAGATGCGTTCCTGGACAATTTCTAGGGCACTTATGTGCGACCGCCGGATGCTGACGATTTAAGTCATATAACTCAGCAGCCAAGGGAATCGGCCAGGAAATTCTGGAGCCGGTTCCTAACTACGAAGAACCAAATTGTTGACTGTCCGGATGCAGAGGCCTTAGCGGCATTTAAGCATAACATCCGTGACGAGTGGCTTGCCCGGCACCTCGGTCAAGAGAAGCCAAAATCCATGGCAGCCCTCACGACACTTATGACCCGCTTTTGTGCGGGCGAAGATAGCTGGTTGGCTGGTAGTAACAACACAGCAAGCAAACCTGGCACATCAGAGGCCAGGGATAGCAATGGCAAACCACGACGCAACAAACACAAGCGTCGCAAATATGGTGAAAACGCCGAAGATACGGTAGTTAATGCCGGGTTTAGTGGCTCAAAGTCCAGTCAGCGGAAAGGGCCCCTCAAAAATAACAATTCGGGTCCATCCAGTCTGGACCGCATACTCGATCATCAATGCCAAATTCATGGCACCCCAGGGACGCCAGCCACCCATACCAACAGAGAATGTTGGGTCTTCAAACAAGCCGGCAGGGCAAGCGCCAAAAACAGTGAAGGAGGGTCTCAAAGCGATGATGGCGACGAAGAGCCCAGATCACCGAACACAGGAGGGCAAAAGAAGTTTCCCCCGCAAATCCAAACGGTGCACGTGGTAAACACCACCCAAATTCCCAACCCGGACCGGATATACACCCCTAGGGATGCCAACTTAACGGAACTAGTCGTCCCACAAGATAAACTAGGGCCGGTCACCTTCAACCGCACGGATCGTCCGGTTAACGCCAATCAGGGCAACCCAGCCGCACTAGTCCTCGACCCAATAATTGACGGGTTCCACCTCACACGAGTGCTTATGGACGGAGGCAGCAGTTTAAACCTGCTTTACCAGGACACAGTACGCAAGATGGGCATCGATCATTCGGTGATCAAAACCGCTAAAGCCACTTTCAGAGGCATTATACCAGGTGTGGAAGCCAGCTGTACAGGCTCCATCGCCCTGGAGGTAGTCTTCGGATCACCTGACAATTACTGTACCGAAGAGTTAATCTTCGAAATCGTCCCCTTCCACAGTGATTATCAGGCACTGCTCGGACGACCCGCGTTCGCTCGATTCAACGCGGTGCCACATTATGCCTACCGTAAGCTCAAAATGCCCGGTCCACGCGGCGTCATCACGGTTAATGGCAAGGACGCAACGAGCAGCACCTTGCAGTCGAACCTCGAGTCGACGGCCAGGCTCCCGGACACAGTCAAAGGACTCCGAACTACTTTGCGGAAGGATAGCCCGGCTCGTCCGGAGCTCAGTTAAACACTCCGGCGAAGGCCAGGACAGGCCGCACTCAGCGGCTCAACCGCTCTCCGGCACGCAAACATTTCTTACACTTCCTTCGCAGGTTCACCTTTGCGCCGACCAGGACGGGTGGTACGGAGGCAGCCCGAACGCGCAAGGGAATCCTTAGATATTCCCCGCGATGACCATCCGACTATACTGCAGATCCGCACGCAGCTTCTTCTTCCCTGGTCTCAGCAGGTTCCACAGCGTACTTCTTTTCCATTATTACCTGTCTTATACGCATCGACGTACTATTCAAATAAAATATGTGGATTTGTATGACGCTTTTCTGATGGCATTTCTTATTAAAACTCTTTTGTCGAATGGCATCCGTACACCGCGATATGCCTTTAAACGTACCAGGGGCTTCGTTTTACCCACAGTACGGCAATAAAGTCCGAACACCTTCGTGGAAGTTTGGCACCCCGAACTTATAGCACTATATGCATCAGCTCCGAATCATGTCTTGGGTCAATAGTTGGGTTTGCCCGGCTCCCATGTTTTGGTACCTTACGTTCCGCTATATCGGCTAAGGTAGCACTGGGAGAACTACTATGATTGTGTCCCGGTTCTTCCGGACGAGCACCTCAGTAGAGAAAGCCGAAAACTGACTGTCATGATATGGCGAGAGCTGGTCAGCTGTTCGAGAGGTCGTATAATCTTTAAGGATTTCTCCCGCATAATGCCATAACCAATGCAGCGTGCGATGGATCGGTTTTTCCTCCGATCAGGTGCTTATAGAGCCCCTAGTACGGTCTTCCGAACACGAGGGGCTGCGCCTACCTTACTAAAGCTCCTATGGCTAAGTGAGAGTGATAAAGCCCTATAGTCTGATTGCCTGGTTCGTTGTGCTGAGCACCTCCTTCGAAGGACCCAAAACTGGGATAAAGAGTGCTCAGGTTTATCCCGAACACCCCCGTACTTCTTACGTGGGGGCAGAAGCCGACGACTGGCCAACTCTCAGGTTTAACATATAAAACGGCCGCACAGGAGGGTAAACTTTTATATAACAGGCAATAAATAAATGACCTTGTTCAAACATTACAAAGGACAACATGATTGGCATTCATGGAAATATAATGTCCTTGGTGCATAGCTCCGCTGCAAGGTAGGATCCTTTTAGGACACTTTCATAATATAATTCGGGCTTGCGGTGCTCCTTCCCCTCTGGCGGCCCTTCGGTCATCAGCTTCTCAGCATCCATCTTCCCCTAGTGCACCTTTGCGCGGGCGAAGGCCATTCGCGCACCCTCTATGCAGACCGACCGCTTGATGACATCAAGTCGAGGGCAAGCGCTTACAAGCCGCTTCACGAGCCCGAAGTAGCTGCTTGGAATCGGCTCGGCAGGCCATAGACGGATAACCAAATCTTTCATGGCTAGTTCCGGCGCCTTATGCAGTTCGATCAGCTGTTTCAGTTGATCGGCAAAAGGCACCGGATAATTCGGTGCCAAATACTACGATCAGAAGAGCTTATCCGCAGTGTTCCTTTCTTCGGCCCGGTAGAATTGGGCGGCATCCGATATGCTGCGGGGCAGCTCCGCAAATACCCCTGGAGAAATCCGAATTCAAAATTCGAAACATAATCTTCTCCTCAAATACTTGCTATACAAGGAAAAAGCCTTACCCGCCGCGATCTTCCTCGCCTCTTGGATCCCCTGCAGGGCGCTTTGGGTTTCCCCCCGGGCATCGCTCGTGGCTTGATGCGCCTTGGTGAGTTCGGATTCTTTCTCCGTTAAACTCTGCTCCAAGGTCTCGCATTTCTTCACGGCCTCTTGCAGCTCCTGCTCAGCTTTAATAACCCTGGCCTCGTACTTCTCACGAAGAGCCTGCTCTGTGGTTGCCTTTTTCTCGGCCTCGGCCACAGCCTTCTTAAGGGCCTCGACTTCGGTCACCATCCCTAGTGCAAATCATGAAGCCTATTTCATCATACTGAAAATTCATTCGCAATAAACGCGAACAAGACTTGTGCCTACCTTGTTTATCTCCCAACTGCATTTTCAACTGGCCAAGTTCTTCTTTGGCCCGCTCCAGACTTTGATTCAGTCCGGAGATCTCCGCAGTATGAGAGGCAGCAGTCGCTACAGACGCCTGCTTATAACAGAAGAGAAATAGATGTCATTCAATGAGTCTTCCTGCGAACATAAAATTTGATCCTCTGTCCGTCTTTTTCCTTTCACCGAACAGTGTATCAGGGGCTACTATCCATACCATGGCACTCTTCAAAAAACATACCTCAAAACCTTTTATAAGGCTGATACAGGCTCCATTCAGTCCACTCTTAGCAGACTGAATCTTCTCAATCACCGCACCCATAAGGGCACGGTGTTCATCGATGATGGAGGCGCTCTTCAGCGCCACCAACAAAGCATCCGACACCTTTGGTTGGACAGAGGTTGCCGGTATGCCCCCTCCAGCTGGGAGAGGCTGCCTGCCTGATTCTGGAGCCGTATTGGTCTTCGGAACTGCACCCGGCTGGGAGCCGAATTCAAGATGGTCCCCGCCGTCAGCTCCCATGGGAATTTTCTCCCCCATGTGTTCGGCCCCTGAAGTTTGACCTCCAGGCGCCGCCTTCACGGTCTTTTCCTCTCCTCCTTGGCCGGGGTCCCTCTAGGACGAAACCTCGGTGGTATTCACCTGTTCGAAGGAAGGGGCCTTCGGGGGCGTCCCGTTTTCCATAGCATCCGAGCTAAGCGAATCCTCTGATGAGGATTGTTCGGTACAGGACCTCGCCGGACTACAAAAAATATGGCTCAGGTTAAAAATATTATGCCATGATGAGTCTGGACACATAAACGTATTCGGACTGTATATACTCACGAGTTCACCAGGGGCTGGGCCCTGGGATCCCACGCCGGGCCGCTGTCGGCGGCGGCAGTAGACTCCTCCGGAGGAGGAACTTTTCCCCTTTTAGGCGACTCAGCCTCCAAGTGTGCGGAGGCCGTCCTCTTCTTTCTTTCCCCCGTAGGGGATTCATCTTTCCCCTCCTCCTCGTCCTCTTCGGAGGCAGAACGGGCTTCAGAGCCTTCGGATATTGTGTCCAAAGTGCCGCGGCGACGAAGGCCGCCCCGGGTCTTTTTGGCCTCCTTCTCGGCCGTCTTCTTCGGCACCTTGTAAGGCGCCGGGACCAGCATCTTCGTCAGAAGTGGGACGGCCGGTTCTTCGGGCAGCGGGGCCGGACAATGGATCCGCTCCGCCTTCTTCGTCCAGCCCTAGGAGAATTATGGAAAACGCATTAAGCGCTTCCCTTGGGTTATGCGGACAAAAAGTACGATTACTTATCGAACTTGCAGGGCGGGACAGTTGGAACCCGCGGTCTTCGGCGGAGTCCGGCCATGATTTGCTGGACTTGAAAAGCACCTTCCAGATGTCCTTGTGCGAGGAGCCGAAAAGCTCTCGCAAGGTTTGGTGCTTGGCCGGATCGAATTCCCATAGATTGCAAGTCCGGTATTGACAAGGCAGGATCCGGCGAACTAGCATCACCTGGACCACATTGACAAGTTCAATGTTCTTGTCTCCCATATCTTTAACGCGCGTCTGGAGCACCGACAATTCGTCGGACGAGGACCAGTTCAGGCCCTTCTTGACCCAGGATGTAAGCCGCGGGGGGCACCGGATCGAAATTCGGGAGTAGCGGCCCATTCCGTGCCGCGCGGCTCGGTGATGTAAAACCACTGCTATTGCCACTCCTTGACCGAATCGTTAAAGGTGCCTGTTGGCCATGTAACGTTAGGCATCTTGCTCACCATAGCGCCCCTGCACTCGGCATGCTCACCACCCACTACCTTGGGCTTCACATTAAAAATCTTCAGCCATAAGCCGAAGTGTGGCGAGATGCGGAGGAAGGCCTCGCACACAACAATGAATGTCGAGATGTTGAGGAAAGAATTAGGGGATAGATCGTGAAGATCGATCCCATAATAATACATGATGCCGCGAACGAACGGGTGGAGGGGAAATCCTAGCCCGCGGACAAAGTGAGGAAGGAATACAACCCTCTCGTGGGGTTCCGGAGTAGGGACGATCTGTCCCGCCGTCGGGAGACGATGGCTGATTTTCTTGGCCAGATACCCGGCCTCCCGAAGCTTTTTGATATCCTTCTCCTGGACGGTAGAGGCCATCCATTTGCCTCCTGCTCCAGATCCGGACATTTTCGGAAGGCCTTTGTGCGCAGAGAAGATGAACGCTTGGGCGCTGGAGCTTGGGCGGAGGGGAATGGATCGGGAAGTAGAAAGCATGGGTGCGAAAGGGAGTCCTTATCCCCTTATAAAGGCAGCAGGGATTCTGCGCCTCCCCACTTGCCTGGTAAAACCGCTTATTCCCCAAGCGCCGTAATTGATGGCACGGTTGGGTTACCTATACCCGTATTGATGAGAATCCCGTGATAAGGGGACACGATCTCTGCTTCGACAAGACGTGCCAAGCAAACCGCCTCGCAATATGTGCAGTAGCTGGTTGAGAAAAACGGTTCGAATAATGACCGGGCCGTAGTGTGATGTCATGCTGCAGAATGTGTCAGTAGATTAGATTTGTGGAAATATTATTCTCTCTATGGTGGTATGTGGAATTTGTTTTGCAGAGCCGGACACTATCCTTGTGTTCGAAATCTTCCATGGAGTGTTCGGAGGAGGAACCCGCCTTGCAATGCCGAATACAATCTGCGCACCGGACTCATCGTCATTGAAGCCTGGTTCAGGGGCTACTGAGGGAGTCCTGGATTAGGGAGTCCTCGAACAGCCGGACTATATACTTTAGCCGGACTGTTGGACTATGAAGATACAAGATTGAAGACTTCGTCCCGTGTCCGGATGGGACTCTCCTTGGCGTGGAAGACAAGCTTGGCAATACGGATATGTAGATCTCCTCCCTTGTAACCGACTCTGTGTAACCCTAGCTCCCTCCGGTGTCTATATAAACCGGAGGGTTTAGTCCGTAGGACAACAACAATCATACCATAGGCTAGCTTCTAGGGTTTAGCCTCTACGATCTCGTGGTAGACCAACTCTTGTAATACTCATATCATCAAGATCAATCAAGCAGGAAGTAAGGTATTACCTCCATCGAGAGGGCCCGAACCTGGGCAAACATCGTGTCCCCCGCCTCCTGTTACCATCCGCCTTAGACGCACAGTTCGGGACCCCTACCCGAGATCCGCCGGTTTTGACACCGACAGCAACCATCCATGCTTCTCTTTATGATGCGACGACACTATTTACACACTTCAAGCATGAGGTTTGACCACAAATTATGTTACCCTTAATACCAAAAACTATTAAGCGCATAAATGCCCTTTCAACTGCCAGATAGTCCAGCTAGCGTCTGTCTACGTTTTTATGGCTCTTGAGTATGTTTTACATTCTAGCGGACATTCTGGCCACGTGATAACTTGTCACTTTTGCCTATTTTGTGTATAAGATTTGTCTACGCTTTTGGCATTGGACTTTTAGTAGGATTGGCATCTAGTGATGATTTTGACCTGAGCAAATCTTATGCAAACCATTTGATCTAGTTTTAACAGTGTGGGATCTTTATAACTCTAAGAACGAAAGGAACAATCTACGCTTCTTTTCGTCGTCACACATGTCT
>NC_057811.1:44117674-44125768 GCF_018294505.1 Triticum aestivum | reverse complement strand
ACATTTGTAGATCATCTTAGAAATATATTAGTCCTCTATAAGTATATTGTCATTGATATCAAAAAATAATTAAGGGAATGATTGAACTTCAGTGTCGCCCTCACCCTTCTCCCACGCCGACGCTCCCCTTCCTCTCACATTGTTGGTTTCCCAATGTTAGTTTGCTCCATCATGCCGAGCGCAAACATTCTCAACTTCTTGTCGATGCCATACATGAGCCATGCCCTGGAGCATTCGCCGATGAGCTCAATCGAATGAGAACGGAGGAGGCCGTTAGTGGAGGATTGGGAGAATGGAGAACAACCGAGGCCTGGCATGGAGGGCGTCGATGGATCAAGTTGGGTGACCTGGAAAACACGTGGTTGCATAGGAGGTTGCTCTACACGGTGGCGGAGGAGGTCGGGAGAGGCTGCTCTAAACGGAGGTGGAGGAAGTCGGGAAGAGGAGTACGTCGACGGGTGGAGTACGTTGAGAGGCGGTCCAGACAAAGAAGGATGATCGGGGAAGAGCTCGGGAATGGCGTCAAGGCCTAGAAACGACAATGAAGCTTGGGAATGACAACACAGGAGTTCAAGCTAGAGCGGCAAACCTACAAGGAGCGATGAGAGGAAGAAAAAGGTGGATGCATGTGTCAGCGTTGTCGCGCAAGAGGATGGATATGGTGCGGCCACTTAGGGTGAAGTTTTCTCACGGGTTTCGAAATGGTGGTAAGTGGCCTTCTTTTTCACCCGTAGGACAAAAGACAAAATGAGTCATGTACGATCTTTTTGGTGCTTCCTATTGTAGGGGCTGGTATGAGATTCCAGCTGGAGATAATATATTTTGCCTGACATAATAAATTACTTAGAGACCTTGTTCAGAGGTGCTGTCAGAGATGCTCCAAGTCAGTCGGGAAGGAGATCATACACGCAAGATCAGCTTGTGGAGAAAGAGATCACAGATTCAAACGACGCGTTTGGTTTGGCGTAGATAATGTATTTGCTGTATCGTATCAAGAAGTGTTGCGTCTGAATATTTCTTACGTAATACGCGAATCGTTTGGTTTGTCCGTCGGAGTCCTGATTTCTAACCCGGCCAATTCGAGCGGTTTCGATTTTGTGAAACGGAATATCGGAAAGCGTGCTTATAGAAACCATCGTGGCCGAAACAATCTTTTCTACGAACCAAACACGTTGTAAATGTTTTTCTCCCTATAATTTGGGATTTCATTGGAAAAAAGGTAAATGGGCCATGGACTCATGGGCCGACCGGCCTGACCCTGACGAGTGGCGAGCGGGTGATACCCTCTTTTATGCGAGACGACCCTTTTGACCGTCAACAAGCTTCATTTCAAAGGAGAAAACGTAGTCCATCCTCCTCTGTTTTTCTGCTACCTCCGGCGGCGGCTCCTCGTCGGGAGCGGACTTGCCGGCGGCGAGCTGAGGTGAGTCGACGATCCCCGCAATGCATCCATATGCCCTATCCCATCCCACCCCATCCCATCCCACGCTTTCCACCCCTTGCGTCTTTTGATGGTTTCATTTCCTCAGAGCTCCGACGAAGCCAGCCACCTGTTCGACGGAATGCCTCCTGGTGAGAAGGTCGAGAATGCGCCCCCGGCGAGCGGCTCCGACATCATAGGAACCCTCCCTGATCATATTCTCCACCATCTGCTCTCCTTCCTCCCAGTGCAGGCGGCCGTGCAGACGTGCGTGCTCGCCCGGCGCTGGCGCCACCTCTGGCGGTCCACCACGGGCCTGCGAATCGTAGGCCTTGACGGTGCCGAGTCTGTCGAAGACCTCCGGGTGTTCGTGGACCATGTGCTGATCCTGCGTGAGCGCACCGACCTAGACACTGTTGAGATGATATTCGATGAATGCTCGGACGACGAAGAGGTCTATGTGAAGCTATGGACCCGTTTTGCTGTCATGTCCAAAGTCCGTGCGCTCACCCTTCATATCCAAGCCCCTCCATATTTATGGTTCGATGTCCTGCCTCTTGTCTCTCGGCATCTGAGAACATTAGATCTGGAAGGTCTATGCGTACAACTGAGCTTTCTTGATTTTGCTGGCTGCCCAGCACTGGAGGATCTGAAGATGAACCTTTGTGACATTTCTGTTGAGAAGATATCGTCCCGTTCCCTGAAGCATTTGAGCATTACTAAGTGCTGCTCCGATTGCGAGCTCCATGTTTCTACTCCAGGCCTTGTCTCTCTGAAACTAGATGACTTTACCGGCACAACTCCTTTGCTTGAAAACATGGCGTTGTTAGAGACAGCATATGTTTATATTGGCGATTCCTGTGAAGATTTCTGTTTGAATTACGACTCTGGTGTTTACTGTGGAGCTAGTAATATTACATGTGAGAAATGTGATCTTTTTAATGACAATTGTGGAAGCGATCTTGTGCTTCTAGGTGGTATCTCTAGTGCTAAACATCTGAAGTTGATATCTGAATTTGGAAAGGTATGGCACTCATCCCTTTTCTGATGTTGCACTATCTATACAGTTGTCAAACATAGGCAATAAATGGATTACATATGCATCACCACCGATTTGGGTTCTTAAATCATGATCTCGCTTCTGAGTCGTGGTTACTTAATTTGCTTACTTTTTGTATTTTCTTTCCAGTTCATTTTCTCAAGAGATTTGAAATACTGCCCTACGTTTACTAAGTTAAAGACATTATTACTCAATGAGTATTGGTGCGAGGCTCCTGGCTTGGATCCACTAGCTTGCATTCTGAAAAACTCACCAGTTCTAGAGAAGCTCACTCTTCAACTTTTTTCCAAGGTATAAATCTTCTTAATGGACAATTGCCGCACTGCTAAAGTTATTATCGACTATTAATCTTGTTTAATTTTCTACTTACCGTAGGGACCAAATCATAAAGTGGAAATGAAAGGAAGCTTCAGTTCAATGGAAAGATCATCTGCAATACCAGAGCACCTTAACATAGTTGAAGTCAAGTGTACTGTGGTGGAAGAGAGGATTCTCAAAGTTTTGAAGTTCCTGTGTGCATTTGACATACGTAAGCTAACTAATGACACTTTGCATGCTCCCTGTATTCTCAAATTAGCTTTCATGTGCGGGAAGAAACTAATAGAGCAAGCAGTTAAGTAAATCCTGAATTATATAGGAACTGTTTGTAGGGATACAAAATTGTTCGAGGCATGAAAAAACTTGACCATGTCTAGTGAGGCTAAAAGTGAAACCATCATAATCCATTTTGTTAAAGGATGTTTAATTTAACTGTGTGCAGAAACACGTACCAGACCATGTGGACTTGTTGTTAGTTCTGATCTTGTGGGTACTGCCACAAATGTTTGAATTGATTGGTTAGGAGTAGTGATACAGTATTTGCACATCTTGCTTAACTCAAATGTGTGCAGTAATACAATATTTTGACTCAATTGTGTTTTTGAATAGTTGGTACTTATGAGTAGTAACTTTTATTGACACCATGGGCTAAATTATTGAACAGTCGATTTGCTTGTGGTTCCTCACTTTGTTTTGCGATGTCTCTACAGTTTACATAACGTTTTCCTTATTGTAAAAGCCTGTTCATAACATGCCTAGTAGTGTATCTTTCATGATTCCTTATTTCTGCAAAATTTCTTGTGGCTTCTTCTGCATTCTAATCTGGGAGCAGTTTAGCTTAGATGTTTTCGTGTTAGATTATCGCCTAGAAATGGCCGTACCAAATATAAACAAAGTTTGTCCCCATATTCATGTTAAGCTAAGTTGCATTCTCATTATACTTTAAGAATATCATTTCAGTTTCTTTATTTTCGCTGTCAAGTAACTAAACATTTTTTTTGCGGGTAACTAAGCATTTTTTTCACTTCTTACACTACTGTTTCATTTCTGTACAGGATTCAGTTTCTAGTAAGGGCGAGTGGATCTGTGTCGTCGGTCATCTATGGACTATTCAGAAATGCAAGGCTTAAGCATATACGTCTACAGTATTTCCATCTCCTTTTGTGACTTTGTCATATGCCAAGAATCTGCAGTCTATAACCTATGAACTCTAGACCATCTATCTCAACTTGGTTTATCGTATGCTGTAGTTTCTATATGCACTTGTGGTTCATAGTGACTATGTGCAGCTCTCAGACTGCTTGGTGCTTGCTAGGCGTTTCTTTTTGGGGGTCTGCCTCATAACTTGTTCTACTATGATGTGATCCGTCTATTCTGTCTCCTTTGCTAAGATGTGGATATTTAGTAAGTGAAACAAGAGGTGTCAAGTTGCATATTTGTTGACTTCTTGACTAGCTGCGGTTGATCGGAAAATGAGCTGCAGTTCTGTACACATACTGCATATGTTAGCAGCAGTGGAAGGGCTACTCCGCGAGGTCATCTCAGCCGCCCATTCTCATGTCTAATGGACCAACTGTGGTCCTCCACGCGGCCTGGACAGTATGCTGGTCTGGGCTCGAGGGGGCAGGTGCTTTGGCCTCCTTGGTACTGACTGCACCTGCTTGCTTCCATGCTCCTTGTCGAACAACATGTTGCCACAAAATTTGGTGTTTCGACCATTTCACGAAAGTTTAGCCAAATCTGACCCTTGCTCAATTTTATTTTGAGATCTCTTTTCCTACTGCCAGGATCGATAGCGGTAGGGTATAAGAGCATCTATAACTGGACTTGGCAAATCCGGCCCCTTAAACGCCCGCGGACGCGTCTGGGAACGCCCACTGGTGCATTCGGACGGGTCCTCATATTTCCTTCCGTGCATCCACATATCTTATATCCGGACTCTTAAATCCATGCAAATACATGCACGTCGATCATGCACCACAATGTCGCACGTAAATAACAAATGTTGGTATCAAGCATACATGATGTTTACATAAAATTTATTTGAAGTGCCAAACTCAAGCATTGCCTCCTTGTTTGCCATTGTGGATCCATATGGGCTCCACAAGATCATTGAGTAGATGCGTGTGCACCTGCTGATTTCGAAGATTCTAATGCATCTACAAAATTCGAAGATTCTAATGCATCTACAAAAAGTTCATAAGCTGAGCCGCATCTTGATCTTCTGGGATTTCAACTTGTTCTCCGGGTGCTTCAAAATCATGGGTTTGGGCTACACCATCACCCTCATCCTCGACAATCATATTGTGCAGAATAACACAACATGTCATCAGCTGCCACAAAGTTTCTAATTCCCACATCATTCCAGCGCTCCGCACAATTCCCCAATGAGCCTGAAGCACACCAAATGCCCTCTCCACGTCCTTCCTAGCCGCTTCCTGCATTGTTGCAAAGTGGATCTGTTTATTGCCACGCGGCTCGGCTATGGTCTTCACAAACGCCGCCCACTGAGGATAGATACCATCGGCAAGATAGTACCCCATGTTGTAGTCCCGGCCGTTGACGGTGTAGTTGCACGGCGGTGATTCCCCATTGCAAAGCCTCCTGAAAACCGGAGATCATTGAAGCATGTTGATGTCGTTGTGAGAACCGGGCATTCCAAAGAAAGCATGCCAAATCCATAAGTCATGTGATGCCACCGCTTCTAGTATGATGGTGGCCTCTCTGGTGTAACCTTGATACATTCCCCGCAGACCTTTGGGCAGTTTTTCCATTGCCAATGCATGCAATCAATTGATTCGAGCACTCCTGGAAACCCCCTTGCCTCTCCAATAACCAACAACTTCTCTGTGTCCTGCGCATTTGGTTCTCTGAGATACTCCGGTCCAAACACCTCAACCACGGCGCGAGCAAATTTGACAGTAGTCTTGAGGCACGTGCTCTCCCCCATCCTGGCCATCTCACCAATGGCGTCTGCAGCAGTACCAAGTGCAAGCATCCTCAGAGCAGCCGTGCACTTCTACTTGGCCGAGAAAGAGAGTTGGCCGCAGCAATCCCTTCTCAGCTTGAAGTAGTCGTCGTGTGACTCCACTCCCTCCACAATGCGCAAAAACAATGGTTTCCGCATGTGAAAACGGCGACGAAACCATGGATCATCCGGAAAAGTAGGTGGGGGAGCAAAGTAGTCATTGTGCAGTAGCTTTGCTCCGGACACACTGTCCCGGTTGATCACTCTTCTCCGTTTGATTGAGCCCTTGAAGTTGAGAATATGCTTCACTTGTCGGACCATTTCCTCTTGCATGCTCATGAGCATGATCATGTCCACTTCTTCGTCTGAATCCGACGAATCGAAGAACTCATCTTGAATCATTTGGTCAAGCTCCGTCGGGCCATACTCCTTGTCCGACGAAGCATCAAAATCCATCATGTACCTAACAAAATCACAATAATTCCGGTCAGTCAATGTGTCGAACACATCAAGCGCCAGGCGGAGCCGGAGAGTTGCCGGATACCATGGTGGCGTCCGGGTATACAGTATCTTCACATGTTGCTTAGCTCTAAACAGTAACTCATGTGTGCAGGAAAGTTATATCTTGACTCATTGTGTTTGTGAATAGTTGGTGCTAATGAATAACATTTTTTATTGGCTTGTTAGATATAAAAAGCTCCTTGCTTATGGGCTGAATTATTCAGCACTCGATTTGCTTGTGATTCCCACTTGGTTCCTGGAATATCTTTACAGTTACATAAGATATTCTTGAAAAATAAAAGTCTGTTCATAACATGTCTGTCCTGGTTCCTATTTCACATTTCCCTTGCACAAAATTACAACAATAACAACAACAACAAAGCTTTTAGTCCCAAACAAGTTGGGGTAGGCTAGAGATGAAACCCATAAGATCTCGCAACCAACTCATGGCTCTGGCACATGGATAGCAAGCTTCCACACACCCCTGTCCATAGCTAGTTCTTTGGTGATACTCCAATCCTTCAGGTCCCTCTTAACGGACTCCTCCCATGTCAAATTCGGTCTACCCCGACCTCTCTTGACATTCTCCGCACGCTTTAGCCGTCCACTATGCGCTGGAGCTTCTAGAGGCCTGCGCTGAATATGCCCACAGACGATGTTGGACAAGCTTCTCTCTTCAATAGGTGCTACCCTAACTCTATCTCGTATATCATCATTCCAGACTCGATCCTTCCTCGTGTGGCCACACATCCATCTCAACATACGCATCTCCGCCATACCTAACTCTTGAACATGCCGCCTTTTAGTCGGCCAACACTCAACGCCATACAACATTGCTGGTCTAACCGCCATCCTGTAGAACTTTTCTTTTAGCTTTGGTGGAACTCTCTTGTCACAGAGAATGCCAGAAGCTTGGCGCCATTTCATCCATCCGGCTTTGATTCGATGGTTCACATCTTCATCAATACCCCCATCCTCCTGCAGCATTGACCCCGAATATCGAAAGGTGTCCTTCTGAGGCACCACCTGCCCATCAAGGCTAACCTCCTCCTCCTCACACCTAGTAGTACTGAAACCGCACATCATGTTCTCGGTTTTAGTTCTACTACTAAGCCTAAACCCTTTCGATTCCAAGGTTTGTCTCCATAACTCTAACTTTCTATTTACCCCCGTCCGACTATCGTCCACTAGCACCACATCATCTGCAAAGAGCATACACCATGGGATATCTCCTTGTATATCCCTTGTGACCTCCGTCACCAAGGGAAAAAGATAAGGGCTCAAAGCTGTCCCCTGATGCAGTCCTATCTTAATTGGGAAGTCATCAGTGTCGACATCACTTGTTCGAACACTTGTCACAACCCTATCCCTTGCACAGAATTGCTTATGACATTTTCTGCATTCTAAGTTGGGAGCAGGTTAGCTAGATGTTTTCGTGTTAGTTTATCAGCTAGAGATTTCTATCAAATATAGGCAAAGTTTGTCCCCACATTCATGTTAAGATAAGTTGCACCTAGTAAAGTGATTCTCCGTCATACTTTCTGAACTCCATTCCAGTATCTTCATTTCGTTGTCAAGTAACTAGGCATTTTTTTACTTATGCAGACACAACGCTCTTACACTACTGTTTCATTTCTGTACATGATTCAGTTTCTAGTAAGGGCGAGAAGATCTGGGCCGCCGGTCATCTCTTGACTAATCAGAAACGCAAGGCCTAAGCACCTGTGCTGCTACAGTATTTTCATCTCTTTTTGCGAGTTCATCATATGCCAACTCTACTAAGAGAAATGGCGTAGAATTTGCAGTCTATCACATATGAACTCTAGA
>NC_057811.1:44103455-44117271 GCF_018294505.1 Triticum aestivum | reverse complement strand
CCCATGGCTTGTTCTGCTATGGTGTGATCCGTCTATTATGTCTTCTTTGCCAAGATCTGGATATTTGGAAAGGTGAAACAAGAGGTGTTAAGTTGCAAATGTTGGTAATCTCGACTTGCTGCCGTTGATCTGTTTGTTGGATGTTTTGCATATCTGGGGGCAGGGAGAACTGAAAATGTGCTGCAGTTCTGTACACATACTTATATGTTAGCAGCAGTGGAAGGGATACTCTGCGAGGTGATCACATCCGCCCATACTCAAATCTAATGGGCCGACTGTTGTCCTCAACACGGCCTGGCTAGTATACTGGTCTTGGCTCATGGCTGCAGGTGCTTGGCAAGGTGATCCGGTTCACCTCCTTCGATACTGACTGCCCCTGCTTGCTTCGTTGCTCCTTGTCGAACAAACATGCTGTGTGTGGCTGATAGATACAAGCGTTGCTGCTTTGATGAAGGTGAGATGTCACCCTTTGCTCGGTTCGTTCTGGAGAGTGGTAGACCCGCGGCGTTCTCCTCCGCAAGCACATCCTCGGGGTGAGGGTCTGGTGCCCTCTTTGCCCTGCCACACTTGAAGCCACGGACCATCTTCATGTTCAGGTGCCCTTTTGCGCGTCGTTTCTACCCCTTAGTTGGCGGATCCTTGGCCCATTCACAAGCTCCATGGCTTGCACCCTTTTTTGTGTGCCAATCCGTGCGATTGCAATGCTTGTTACTAATTATGTGGAGACCAAAAAATGGTGCTTTCTAATGTGCGAAGTTAAAAAATGGTGCTTTCAAGTTTTTAAAAGAAAGAGTGTGGAACAGAATGAGAGGATGGATGGAGAAGATTCTTTCTTTAGGAGGCAATGAAGTGCTCATTAAGTCTGTTGCTCAGGCCATACCAGTTTACTCTATGGGATGCTTTAAACTTCCTAGCTAGGGGCCTTTGTCTCTACATATAAATTCTTTGATACGGAAATTCTGCTGGGGAAGCAAGAATGGTGAAAGGCAAACATCATGGGTATCTTGGGAAGTGATGGCGAGACCAAAACACTTGGGAGATCTTGGCTTTCGAGATATATAACTTTTTAACCTTTCTCTTCTTGCAAGATAGGCATGGTGGCTCCTTCAGCAGTCGGAATCTCTGAGTGCAAAATTTTAAAAGCAAGGTATTGTCCAACAATAGATATTCTTCAAGCTCAACTTGGTAATAGCCCATCTCAGATATGGAGGTCCATAATTTAATGGAGAGATGTCTTGTCTCAAGGGTTAATAAAGAGAGTGGGTGATGGAAGGAGTATTGATATTTGGGAACATAATTGTTGCCGAGAGACTCTTCCATGCACCTGCGCTTCATGGAGAAAGGAGAAAGTTGAGCAAACATTTCTTCCAATTGATGCCGAAACTATTTTGAACATTCCTTTGAGCACAGTTCACCAAGATGATTTCTGGGCATGGGGCCGTGATAACAAGGGGGTCTTCTCTGTCAAGTCTGCACATCGAATTCTTGTGAATACCAAATTACAAAGGGAGGCATGGCTCGAAGGAGCCGGTGGCTCATCTGATCCGGGTAGGGAGCAAAGCTCATGGACCAAAATATCGCGAGTTCAAGTTCCATCAAAGGTTAAAGTGTTCTTTTTTTGCGGGAAGGTTAAAGTGTTCTTATGGCGCCTGGCACAACAATCTATCCCCACGACAGATGTGCTAAACCACAGGAACATGTCTGTCACTAGCAACTGTCAAATATGTGGAGTGGAGGACTCGTGGTTACACTCCCTGGTACAGTGCACGCATACGAGATGTGTATGGGCTTTGGCCGAGGACGGCCTAGTGCACTACATTCAGTCGACGGCGGAGCCAATAGCTCGGAACTTTATGTTCTCAATGTTTGATACATTATCGCATGCTCAGCTAACGCATGTAGTGGTCTCGTTATGGGCTATCTGGCACGCCAGAAGGAAACTGATTCATGAAGGAGAACAACAAAGCCCGTTGGGGACACATCTGTTTATCAAACATTTCATCGAGGAGTTACAAATGGTGCAAGGTTCGCCTAAAGATCAAGTATACCGAGCGGCACCTTCTGCTGCACCGAGATGGATTACACCCAGTCTGGGATATATCGAGATAAAGAGAAAATTATGTTTTTGATCCCTCAAGTTCACCAAAAGTCTACATCTGGCCCCTCAAGAATTTTTGGGCAATATTTGGTCCCTCAAATCTCAAAACCGGAGAAGTTTTGTCCAAAACCGGAGAAAGTGGTATTGACGTTGACGTGTCACTGGTTTTTGAATCCCATATGCCAAATCAGCAGTCAAAGTCAAAATATCTCCCTCTCTTTGTCTCTCTCTCTTTAGGGATGCAGGAGTAGCACACCGGTGGTCAGCAACAACCAACAACCAGCAAACGCCCCATCCAGGCTACCTCCCATCGCCGCCGCACCTTGTCACTGTACCACGAGCAATCGCTGACCCTCACCACACCTCACAACGGCCCCATACTCCGACATGCCCATTCGGCCAACCACCGCCGGAGCCTCCCGTCAACCAAGATCCCGTGGCCAAGGGTGCCAGCCACCACCGCCACGGCCCTGTTCCGTCGAGCCACCGGCGGGTTCAAGCTCACACCCCAACCTTCTCCTCCACATCTCCACAAGGGTCGCGTCGATTGAGTTTGATGGTGTCGGGGCCATGCAGATCAAGACCAGAGGGTGAGGTGCTCCCACCATAATGACGCCAGAAAGGGCGCCAACACGAGCTACATCGGAGCTTGTCCTAGCACGGCCGCGCCGGGGCCACCCAGATCGAGGTTCACTACGAGGTTGCCTTGGCTTTGGACGAGCACCAGGCGGGCTACTCCTTCCCCCTCCCCCAGGGCAAGGCTCCCAAATGAGTAGCTCCAATGGGCTGCGACACACCACCTCGCCCCCTTGGTGCCCTCCCTCTTCTCACCTTTCTTGTCGGAGAGGACGTGGCACCCACCGTAGCCGAGCAAGACGAAGCGGTCTTCGGCGCTGCGGGACTGTAGGACACTTTGAGGTGAGAGAGCTTGAAAAGAATAACTGTCCATTCGACGTGTCATGTGAGGAGAGAGAAAACCACTGTCACGTGTCCGTTTTCCACTTAAATTTGATTTTGGACGAAATTTACCCAGTTTTGAGACTTGAGGGACCAACCATCGCCCAAAAATTCTTAAGGGACCAGAGGTAGATTTTTGGTGAACTTGAGGGACCAAAAACATACTTTTCTCCAAGATAAATGTGTATGGAGCGCTATCCAGAGATGGAAAATGTGGATGGAGCCCTGTCCTTCCACCAAGATAAAACACAACTAAGTTGCAGTTGCAATTCGGGGAGACACTTGTAGTTGCATGCGTAGTAGCAGACATGCAACTGTTGTCTTCCCCCCTCACCGACAAAAACAACACAGAGTTGCAGTTGCATTCGGGAGAGACACTTGCGGTTGTGTGCCTAGTGGCAGCCATGGAACTGTCGCCTTCCCCCACACTGAAAAAACAACATAGAGTTACAGTCACGTTAAACTGTAGTTGCAGTTAGGAGCGACACTTGTAGTTGTGTGCGACATGCAACTGCGCCTAACAAAACACCACTAAGTTATGGTTGAGCGACACTTGCAGTTGCGTGCCTAGTGGTCGGCATGGAAATCCACCCCCTCCTTCCTGACAAAGCATAAAGTTTGTCCCCGAGTTGCATTCATGTTGAAGACATGCAGTTGTAGTTGGGGGCAACATTTGTGGGTGTGAAGGTAGCAGACACGCACCTGACCCCTTTTGAACAAAACACTACTAAGTTACAGTTGTGTTTGAAGACATGCAGTTGCAGTAGTTTGTGGCATTTGCAATTGCGTGCCTAGTGGCAGACATGCAACTTCCTCCTTCCTGACAAAACAACATCAGGTTGCAGTTGCGACGAAGACATGCCGTTGTAATCAGAGACGACACTTGCAGTTGCGTGTTGGTGGCAGACATGCAACTGCCCTCCCTCGAGAAAACAACATCAAGTTGTAGTCGCGTTGAAGACATGCAATTACAGTCATGGGCGACATTTGCAGTTTCGTGTTGGTGGTAGACATGCAACTGCCCCTCCCCCGACAAAACAACACCAAGTGCAGTCATGTTGAAGATATGCAATTGCAGTCGGGAGTGACACTTGCAGTTGCGAGTTGGTGGCAAATATGCAGCTGTCCACGTCCTCCGACAAAACATTACTAAGTTGTAATCGCATTGAAGACATTAGTTGTAGCCGGGGGGCGACACTTGCAGTTGCATATTGGTGGTAGACATGCAACTGCCCCTCCCCCAACAAAACAACACAAAGTTGTAGTTACGTTGAAGACATGTAGTTGTAGTCGGGGGCGACACTTGCAGTTGCGTATTGGT
Organism: Triticum aestivum; assembly: GCF_018294505.1. NCBI lineage: Eukaryota > Viridiplantae > Streptophyta > Magnoliopsida > Poales > Poaceae > Triticum > Triticum aestivum. The sequence goes on along the minus strand of NC_057811.1, from coordinate 44,112,895 downwards.
GGCAGACATGCAACTGCTCCTCCCAACAAAACAACATCAAGTTGTAGTCACGTTGAAGACATGCAATTGCGGTCGGGGACGACATTTGTAGTTACATGTTGGTGCAAACATGCAATTGCCCCTCCCTCGACAAAATAACACCGAGTTGCAGTCGCGTTGAAGACATGCAATTGCAGTCGGGGGCGTGTTGGTTGTAGATATGCAACCCTCCCCCAACAAACATCACTGAGTTACAATTTTGTTGAAGACATGCAGTTACAGTCAAGAGAAATTGTGCAATCAGATGACAATTATTTTCAAATGTCAAAAATAAAAGTTGTTATTTAATAAATATTTTAAACAAAATGGGTAGCAAGAATCTTACTGTTAGCAAGAAAAAGGTCTAAAAATATCAATAAAAACAAGAAAAAGTGATAATACGAATGCAACAAAAACACCACAGGTAACACCAACGAAAAAAATTTAAAATCTAAAAAAGTAGATTTTGAGAAATATGATGTCAAACGATATGAACCAAACAAACTAAAAGAATGTCTGAAGAAAAAATAAAAAAAATGTAAATTATACATTTCATATATACACATATACATGTGAAATAAACATGGTCATCCTGTGTTTAAAACAAATAATGCACAAAAATGTCCATTTAAAAAGTCTATGTATATGTTAAAGACATTGCAGATTTTTATATAAATCCATACTTTCTACCCCAGCCCCCTAACTCCTTGCGGTCAAACATCCCCATATAATATAAAAGGCAGTCAACACGGAGCAACTAGTTAACGAGCGCTCCTTCGGGAGCCTCGCAACGATCAACGTCACTTGGCGCGCTCTCAGCCATTCGCCACGTATCGCGCTCTGGACGCTCCCTCCAGATTTTTTTTATATTTTTTCGCACGCGTTTTCGGCTTTTTAAACGGTTTGTTTCGATGTTTTGGTTTTCCCCCGGTCTTCCTTAACTTTTCGACCAAAAATTTTTTTTTGGAAAATTTTTTTTACGCGAAAAAACGCGTTTTTTTTCTTTTGCGAAAAGGCACGGTTTTTCTTCCGTGAGAGGCACGGTTGTGCTTTAGGAAGAGTCACGGCCGTGCCTTTTGAAAAAAAAACGCGTTTTATGTTTTTTTTTCTTTCTTGGGAGTCACGGTTTTGCTTCCGCGAGAGGCACGGTTGTGCTTTCACGAGAGTCACGGCCGTGCCTCTCAGAAAGGGAAAAACAAAATTGTTTTCTGTTTTCTTTTCTTTCGCGAGAGTCACGGTTTTGTTTCCGCGAGAGGCATAGTTGTGCTTTCGCGAGAGTCACGGCCGTACCTCTCGGAAAGGGAAAAAAATACACGTTTTCTGTTTTTTTTCTTTCGCGAAAGTCACGGTTTTGCTTTCGCCAGAGGCACGGTTGTGCTTTCGCGAGAGTCACGGGCGTGCCTCTTTCGGAAAGGGAAAAACGCGTTTTCTATTTTTTTCCTTCCACGAGAGTCACGGTTTGCTTCCCCGAGAGGCACGGTTGTGATTTCGCGAAAGGCACCGGCGTGCCTCTTTCAGAAAGGAAAAAAAAGTGCTCCCGGTTTGGTTTTTTCGTCCGGTTTTTTTATGAAAAAAAGTTCGTCAAAACCTATCAACATAGGATCTAGTTTTGAAGATCTCGACGCGAGGAATCCAATGGTGAAAACGGTTTGAGATTTGGACGCATGGTTTAAGAGATAAAACGTTTTGAATAAACAGATCTACGTAAAAAGGGAAAACTACCAGGTTGCGACAAGTGGCGCGCTGCATGTGCGCCACTTGTCGTGACCTGGAAAGGTGAAGGGTTCTTTGCAACGAGTACTCCTTAATTAGTGATTTCGCGGTCAACAACAAAATGAAACAAAAAGTGAAAAAAAGAAACAAAAAGCAAAAAGAGAAAACCCCGGGCCCATCCAACACGCTCCAACCAACAAACAGCCCGACATGAAAGAAAAACCTAAAAGAACAAAAGGAAAGAGCCCAACCCGAAAGAAACAAAAGAAAAAAACAAACAAACGAGTTAGTTGCCTGCCTTAACAGGCCAAAACAAGAAAACCCACTCTCTAGCGCGAATCTTGAAGAAAGTAACGCAGACGGTTGACACTTGTCTCAGTCGCGATTTAGCAGTATCAACTTTTTTTCTGATAAAATGCGTGTCAAAATGTCTATTCTGAATTTTTTTAGATATTCCAATTTTGTTAAATAAGAAATTAAAAATTAAAATTAAAAATACAAGTGACAACAGCTTAATACAAATAAAATGATAAACAAATACACTAAAATAGAAAAGGAAAAAATAAAAAATGTACGCGTATACACAGAGTGGGGTGCACGAGTGAGCTTCCTACGTACGACACAAGCCCAACACAAAAAGAAGAAAATACAAAATAATTACATGAAAACCTACGAAATCACTAATTAAGGAGTACTTCTTCCAAAGATCATTCTTACCTTAGATTTTGACAAGTGTCGCAACATGGGAGTTTTATCTTTTTTCGTAGATCCGTTTTATTCAAAATGTTTTATCTCTTAAACCGTGTGTCCAAATCTCGAACTATTTTCACCGTTGAATTCTTTGCATCGAGATCTTCAAAATTAGATTCTATGTTGATAGGTTTTCACGAATTTTTTCATGAAAAAACCGGACAAATAAACCAAACCGGAAGCACATTTTTTTTCGTTTACGAAAAAAGGCACGACCGTTTTTTAGAGTCACGCCCATGCCTCTCGCGGAAATAAAAAAATGAAGCATGTTCTTTTTTTTGTTTCTAAGAGGCACGGCCGTGCCTCTCACGAAAACAAATCCATGTCTCTCGCGGAAGCAAAACCATATCTCTCATGGAATTAAAAAACGCGTTTTTGTTCATTTCTGAGAGGCACGGTCATGCCTATTGCCATAGGAAAAAAACGTGTTTTTTCGTGTACATAAAAAAATTCATTTTTTTTGTCGAAAAGCTAAGAAAGACCGATGTAGAACCGAAAAGTAAAAAACCCCTGAAAGACCATCTACACACGTGAAAAAAGTAAATAAAATAAAATTCGAAGGGAGCGTCCAGAGCGCGACACGTGGCGGTGGCTGAGAATACATCAAGTTACGCGTTCTCAACCTACCCCAAGTGAGCTATGAGACACGCAGAGCGCTCCTTCGTTAGTTGCTCCCGGAAACCTATGAGACAAAAGAAAACAACAGAAAAAAGAAAATTGGAAAGGACCGCAAGCCACATGCCACGACCCAGATTCGAAAGCAAACCGGGTTTACTTCTCATGGAGGCACGGTTTTGTTTCCGTGGGAGGCATAGTCGTGCCTTTTTCGAAAAGGAAACAAAAAACTTGCTCCTGGTTTGTTTTTTTGTCCTTTTTTTGAAAAAAAGTTCGTCAAAACCTGTCATCGTCGGATCTAGTTTTTGAAGATCTCGGCGCGAGGAATCCAACAATGAAAACAGTTTGAGATTTGACGCATGGTTTAAGAGATAAAATGTTTTAAACAAATATATCTACGAAAAAAGGAAAACTCTTAGCTTGCGACAAATGGCGCACATGATATTGGTCTTTGAAAGGAGTACTTCTCAGTTAGTGATTTCGGACAAAACACATATAAATCAAATTGTACAATAAATCTGGTCGACTGAGACATAGCTAATTCTCGGTCGACTGAGAATTAGCACAACCAAAAAACTAATGCACTTTTTATTTTGAAGCTGAGGATACATCGCGAAGCATTGGGACTGCCTTGACATCTTTAGAGAGATCCAAAATGAGGGAAAGAAAGGAATTCTAGGCATATATCAAATCCTCCTCCTCGCGAGTGATTCCACCTCGCCATCGAATCGAATCTCCTCCCATGTTGGAATCATCTTAGATAGAGATTCTTGGCAAAATAAGACTGTCAATCAAGAGCTATAAAAATACCAAAGTATTTTATTCAACATAACATGTACTATTTTCAGGACCACTAAAAAGCGATTAAAACTTCTAGAGGACGCTGGCGCGGGCGACTTTCTCGTCCAAGGCAGCGCACGACGCCTCATCCTCCATGTTGGCAGCAAGGCGGGCCTAGGCCTCCCGCGCACTTAGCTTTGCACGGCAGGCACACCGGTCCATGTAACACTCATACTCCTCCGCACCGGTGATGGGGCGATAGTTTGACCTCGAGCCTCCAACTCAGACGGATCCGAGCGTCCATTAGCCGACATAATGGAATCTCGTCAGACCGAATCCGAGAGCCCATTGCCGACACAATGGATTTCGCTAGATCGAATCTGACCTTAGTCGGGCGCACTTCTCACGGGAGCAGAGAGGGCCTTGCGGGTGGCCAAATCCTCCTCGCCCTCGCATGGGACGATGTTCCAGTTGATGGATTGGGAGTGGCTGGATCGGATCAGCTGCCCGCCATGCTGGAGAAGTTCGAAGATCGTCGGAAGAGAGTTTGGGGGCTGGAATTGAGTGGAGTGACCAGAGTTTGGTCCGGGATGCGGATGAGGACAAATATATGTGGGGTTGGATGCGCTACTATGGGCCGGATCCGACATGACAGACGCGCCCGGGTGCGTTCGGACCTTTTCATGTTGCTTTAGATTTGGGCTGGATACGAAGGGTGTCGGTCGATCCAGGCATATGGGACCGATATGAGATTTTTTGATCGATCAGTGACCGGGCCGTCTGCCGGGCGTAGGGAGGGGGTAATGTTATGTTGGGCAAAGCTGGCCAAACCGGCCCAGCATGGCACAGCTCGACCCATGCTAATCGTGCCAGGCGCAGCATTGTCCACAGGGGCACGTTTAGTAAGCGGGTCGTGCCATGCCGACCCATGTGTTGCGCCTCCAGGCCCAGGCACGACCTAGTTAGTAAACGGGACGGGACGTTGGCCCGTTTAGCATGGTGGGCTGCACATTTTCAACCTGTTGGGCTGATTTTTAGCCATATTGGGCTGTATTTTAGGTATATGTACAAACAAATTATGAAAAAATATATAAAAATAAAACGGGCTGTGCCATGCCGACCCGCATGCCCAGCCTCTAGGCCCAGGCACGGCCCAGACGTGCCGCGACGGGCACGGCTCATTTGGCTCGTGCTGTGCCTAGCCCATGGCGTGCTCGCGGGTTGGCCTGATTGGCCCAGTCCGTTTGAGGCTAGATGATCTTACTAGTACTACGGCTTTGACAGCCACTCACCGCCAACGAGTTTCGAGACCGCTCAAAAACGAGTTTCGAGACCGCTGACGAATTTGAAACGGAAACACTAACGCCCACACGTGTGGGCGTTTGCATCTCGCCCCCACACGTGGATTCGCGTTCGTTTGTGGGTGCACAAATTTTGGCATGTTTGTGGTGCCACGTAGGACTGGGCTGGTGTGTGGGCATTCATTCGGTCCCCCACACGTCCGTTTCACCACACGGAGGGGCCGGTGTGTGGGTGTTTAGCAGTTCGTCCACACGTCAGTTTTCACTCACGCACGGGCTGGTGTGTGGGCATTTGCCATCTCGCCCACACGCCTGTCTCCTCTCTCCACACCCAAGCTGCCAGTTGCTATGCGTTTTACAATGTACATGGCAACTGCCCTAGCGTACTTGTAAGCAGATGTCAACTCTTTCTTTTTTTTACCCGAACATGTCAGTTGCCATGTGTTTTGCAGGGTACACGGCAACTGCCCTAGTGTGCTTGTAAGCAGATGGCAACTCTTTTTTTATCCGAACATGTTGTTTTGCCATGTCTCTTTGTAGCGCTATAGCGCTACACGACAACTGCCTAGTGTTAGTAGGTGGCACTCCTAAGGTTTTCAAATCATGGCAACTGTAGTAAACCAGACCATACATGGCAATTGATTAGTGTTAGTAGGTGACAACCTCTAAAGTTTTCAAATCATGGCAACTATAGTAAACCAGACCATACATGGCAACAGCTGCAGTTGTCCAAAATGCCATCTGACACTTGACCTGAGATGGCAACTGCAGTTGAGCAACCATGGCAACTGTAGTTGTTCGACATGGCAACTGTAGTTCAGTGACATGGCAACTGCAGTTAAACGGATAATGAAGAGGGTCCGGACCATGGCAACTGCGGGAACGCGTGGTGACTGTCACGCGGGGCGTGCGGGACCGTGAGGTAGGTGGTTGAAAGAGCTAGTGTGGGCGTTAGTTGTTTTGTCCACACATGGGCGCTAGTTATTTTGTCCACACATAAGCGTGTGGGCTGGTCCTTTTAGACACCACACAAAACATGATGTAGGAAGACCCGTGTGACAGTTCGAAAAGGGCAAGCGGGAGTCCGACCTCCGATTCTTGTGGCGGCGATTGGAAATCTGGATTTGCCGGCGGGCAGACAAGGTACGTGAGGCGGCGCCGCGGCAAAACTTCATTCCGTCTCATGCATCCCCACTCTCTCCATCCTCGCGTCGTTTGATCGTTTCTCTGCTACGCAGCGCCGACGACGCCCACTGTCTGTTCGACGGAATGCCTCCTGGTAGCGAGGGCGAGAACGCGCCGCTGATGAGCGCCACCGACCGCATCGGCGCACTCCCTGACCATATGCTCCACCACCTGCTCTCTTTCCTCCCAGCGCAGGCAGCCGTGCGGACGTGCGTGCTTGCCCGGCGCTGGCGCCACCTTTGGAAGTACACTACAGGCCTGCGCATCGTAGGCCTTGGGGATGAGGGGCCTGTCCATGTCCATGACCTCCAGAAATTCGTGGACCATCTGCTGATCTTGCGTGAGCGCACCGACCTAAACACTGTTGAGATCAAGTTGGACAATTTCTTGGAAGAAGACCAGCCCTATGTGAACCTATGGACACGCTTTGCTATGAATTGCAAAGTCCGGGCGCTCACCCTTCATATCCGTGACAATCAATACCTCTACATAGACAACCTGCCTCTTGTCTCTCGGCATCTGAGAACACTGGACCTTCATGGAGTAGCCCTACAAAAAAGCTTTCTTGATTTTGCTAGCTGTCCAGAATTGGAGGATATGAGGATGGATACTTGCCTCATCAGTGTCAATAAGATATCGTCTCGCTCCCTGAAGCATTTGAGTATCACCGGTTGCCGTTCTGACTTGGATTGCCGGATCCATGTTTCTACTCCGGGCCTTGTCTCTCTGGAACTAGATGCGTCTGATGGTTTAACCCCTTTTCTTGAAAACATGGCGCTGCTAGAGACCGCATTTGTCTATCTAGACGATGATTGCGAAGATGTCTGTTTGAATTACGTCTCTGGTGTTTTTTGTGGAGCTAACAATGATACGTGTAAGAATTGTGTTCCTATTGGTACCAATTGCAGCAGCAATTGTGTGCTTCTGGGTGGTATCTCAAGTGCTAAACACCTCAAGTTGATATCTGAAACAGGAAAGGTATGCCAATTGTCTTTAACTCCTTTATGCTATCCCTTTTTGTTTGCACTATCTACATCGTTGCTGAAGATAGGCATACTGACCACATATGCATTATCAGCAACTGGGGTGGTGGTGGTCTTACAGTTAGATCTTAATCTCGCATTGTCAGTAAGATTACTTGCTTGTTTATTTTTGAAACTTATGTTTCAGTTTATCTTCTCAAGAGATTTGAAACACTGCCCTACATTTACCAAGTTAAAGACTTTGTTACTCAATGATTACTGGTGCGAGGCTCCTGATATGGATCCACTATCTTGCATTCTGAAAAACTCACCAGTTCTAGAGAAGCTCACTCTTGAACTTTTCCCAAAGGTATAAATCTTCTGAAATGGACAATTGCTGCACTGCTAAAGTTATAATTGATTGTTCATCTTTGTTATATGTTTCTGCTTACCATAGGGACAAACTCCGAAAGTGCAAATGAAAGGAAGCTACTGTTGCATGCAGAGACCCTCTGCAATATCAGAGCACCTCAAGATAGTTGAAGTCAAGTGTGATGTGGTCAACAAGAGAATCGCCAAAGTTTTAAAGTTCCTGTGTGCATTTAGTGCATTTGACATACGTAAGTTAACTAATGACTCTTTACATGCTCTCTATATCGTGAAATTAGCTTTAATGTATGTGAAAACAAGTAAAAATCTGGCAGTGGTACAAAACTTCTGAATTACAAATGAAGAACACTTTGTAGGGATTCCATATTGTATTAGGCATGAAAAAACCAGACTAGGGCAGAGAGGAAAACCAATACAATCCATTTTGTTGGTAAATGATGTTTAATCGAACTATGTTGTAGATACGGTTAGCTGTGGACTTGTTGGTTAGTTGTGGTTTTGTGGGCACTATCACAAATGTCTGTATCTATTAGTTCAGGATTGTTGTACAATATCTTCATATGTTGATTTGCAGTGAACAGTAACTCAAATGCATAGTAATACGATTTTTTGACTCGTGTTATTGGATAGTTGGTGCTAATCAATACTAATTTTATAGGCTCGCTAGATTGAGCAGCTCCTTTGCCCTTATTGTCTAAATTCGGCACCCGGTTTGCTTGTGATTCTGGCACCTATATTAATCACTATTAGTATAGTCTTGTCTGGGGAGGCTTTACAGTTTACATAACATTTTCTTCAAAAATAAGACTATACATGACATGTCTAGTAGTGTGCGTACTAGTGTATAATACCATGATAACTTATTTTACATTTCCCTTGCCATTTAGTTGGTTTTGACACTTTCTGAATTCTTATTTGGGAGCAGTTTAACTAGATGTTTTCGTCTTAGATTATCAGCCAGAAACGGCTTTATCAAATGTAATGAAAGTTTGTGCGTCGTGTTAAGATAAGTTGTACCTGGTCAAGTGAATCTTCATTTTCGTTGTTGAGTAACTGAGCTTTTTTTTCCTCACTAATGCAGTACACCTGAGTCTTACATTCCTTTTGCATTTCTGTACAGGATTCAGTTTCGAGTAAGTGTGAGAAGATCTTGGTTGTTGTCGGTCTGTCATGTCTCGGCCATTAGAAAATACAAGGCTTAAGCATTTGTAAGCATCTTATGTCAACTCTAGACCTTCTAGCTGAACTTGGTTTTATGATATCCTGTTGCACTCTTAGCCTTTCCTTGTTGGCTTGGGCCCATGACTGTTGTGTTATGATGTGATCCGTGTACTTTGTCTCCGAGCTAATATATGGATGTTTGGAAAAGTGGCACAAGAGGTTTAGAGTTGCATATATTGCACTTTCCGTTTCGCTACTTTTGATATATTTTTCTGAAGTTGATATAGGCAGAGAAAACCGAAAATGAGCTGCAGCTATGAACTTATGTTACGAGCAATGGGAGGGATACCCAGCAGTTGCTACTCAGTGATCTCCGCCACCCATTTTCTCATCCATATCTGCTGCTGGCACCTATGGGAGCACGGGAACGGCGTGGTCTTCAATGGCAAGACGCCAACCTATGGCAGCAACATCTCCTGCTCAAAATGCTTGTATCTCTTGCCTCGACAAGGGGTGTAGTTAGGGTTGCGTATCGCTCCCTTGTGCCTTCGGTCTCTTGCGAGGT
>NC_057811.1:44069605-44103003 GCF_018294505.1 Triticum aestivum | reverse complement strand
CAATATAATGGTCACATGAGCCGCTCTACGTGATTGTGATTCACATGAAGTAATTCTTGTAAAAATTTCATCTAAATTCGATCTACAAGAAACACACAGAAAAAACAAATCAAAAGGCGAATAGTCTTTTTTTTGCGGGAAAAAGGTGAATAGAGTCAAAAAAAGCTAAAAAACGTAAAGACAAAATTTCAAACACTATTCATAATTTGATTGGCTTTATTTTCTATGTGTGGTTTGAAATAGGATCTAAAAATTCATGCCTAGCTAGGTTTGCAGTTGTGGACTGGTAGTAGATGGTAGATTCAGAACAACCCCTGTACCAAAATCACCAAACTTGAGACAGCAACAAGAAGAGCTCGCACACATCAGTTCAACCAATATAAAGCACAACCACAGGATATAACTGTTGAGTAACGTGATTGTATTAGAAAACATAGGTTAGACTAGAAAATATTCTGGCTAGTCTTGTACTCCAAGTAGATTATGTACTCCTATATATATGCCCACGAGGCTCAAGCAATACAATGAATTATTCCATCAATCCTCTCTCTTCCTTCTAATATGGTATCAGTTTCCGGGTTCTAAACCCTAGCCGCCGCCGCTTCCGCACCCGCGCGCTGCCCCTGGGGCGATCAGCCTCCATGACCGCCGCCGGAGGCCGCGCCGCCCGTACCTAGAGTTCGTCCTCCGGTCGTGTTAACCGGCTGCCCTAGAGAGTCTTTTCCCCGAGCCCTTGCTCCGGGGTTTTCTCTCCCGCCGGTCATCTTGATCGGCGGTTTTCTTTTTGGTTTTCCGATCTGATCTTGATCGGTTTGCGTCGCCCACCGCCGTCGTCGACCCCGTGCGCCTCTACTCCAACACCGGCGTGACCGACCGGCTTCTTCACTGACCTGTCGGCCTCGCGCGTCGTCTGCGCGTCTGCCCGCCGGTCGCCCCGACCCGGCGGCCCTTCATTGCCGCTGTTCGCGCGCCGGCCCGCCCGTCGATCTACGCCAGCCGTCACCGCCTTGCTCCGACCGGGACTCCTGCATCACCCCGATCCGGCAACCTCGCGCCATGCGGTGGCCAATCATAGCCGCCCTGCCGCCCGTCGTCGCCGGCTTCATCTCGGACTCCGCCCCACCCCGCCTCCACCAAGCGGCGTCCCCGACCTCGCGCGCAATCGGATTGATCACCCGCCCGCCGCCGCGATCCGCCTCAGCTATGCCGTGCAACCGACCTGGCCCGTCGATTGCGCGCGCCTTCGCAGGCCCCGTGAAGAGCGTCCCCGAGTTCAGCGCGCCCCTCCACCGATCGAGCAACGGGCTGCCGCTGCGTCACCCCGTCGGGCCGCAGCACCGCCGCCCCGTGGTTCTTCTCCCAGCTGCACCGACCTGCATCACCGCTGCGTCGCCCCTTCGGGCCGTAGTGCCGCGGCCCGCGGTCCACCGCCGCCCCGAGGTCGTCTGATCCAGGTCGTCCCCATGGTTGCAACGACCCTCGCGCCGCCGTTGCGTCGCCCCGTCGTGCCGTAGCGAGCGTGGCACGCGGTCTCCGCCGCCGCCAGAGGCCGTCCCCGCGGCTGCACTGACTCGCGCACCGCCGTTGCGTCGCCCCTTCGGGCCACATCGCCACGGCCCGCGGTCCCCACCGCCCCCCCGAGGTCTTCTTGCCGTCGCCCCGACCCGCCCGTCCGCCGCTGTTGCGTCACCCCTTCGGGCCGTAGCGCCGTGACAGGGGGTCCACTCCACTGTCACCGCGCGTCAGCCTCTCGTGGTATGCACCGCACTGCCTCCCTTGGCGCAGGAACACCATTGTCCGCGCCGGTCTTCGTCACGCTGTCAGGGTTCTTCGCCTACTTCGAGCACCGCCGCCGCGCTCCTAACCTAGCCGCCGCCGCCACTCTTCTTTGGCCGCTGCCGCCGCTACCCCGTAGCCGCCACCGCCACCCATCCACCTCCTTCGGCTTCGTCCAGCACCAGCCCGTCGCCAGCGTCGCCGTCATCTACCCCGACCGCTTCATCTACTCCGACAACCGTGGGCGACATCGGCCTCGCGTCGATTGGCGCCACAACCATCGTCGAGTTCTTCTCTGCTGGTCCGTCCGTCCGACATGGCGTACAGCTCGTGCAGGTCCCTCATCTACGCATGTCCGGTGCTGGCAACACCGATGCATGCCTTCGTCCACGACGTGTCCCCGGGCCTGGCAAGCCTGGTGCGGCGCTTCGTCAACTTCTTCTTTGTCCGTCTACGCATGCCCGGTGCTGGCAACACCGGTGCGTGCCTTCGTCCATGATGTATCCCCGGTCTTGGCAAACCCGTCGCGACACGTCGTCAACAACATCTTCTTCCCGGCGCACCACTACTTCGACACCACTGCGCCCATGCTAACTCGGCACCTCCTTGCGCCCGCGGCTCCACGGCGACATCCTCGACACCGGCTCCCCGACTCGACATCGACCACGACATTCTTCGCACGGCTACCTCGACCACGGCTACACCACCCTCCGCTCTTGGCTACATCGACAAACGGCACAAAGGGCTACCGCCTGCTTGAGCAACCTCGTTGGTTTCCACTCCAGCCACGACTCCGCGATGCGTCGACCGTTACGACTGGGGGGGGGGGTGTCCGTCGGCTTGCCTTCGGATTCTTCTCCAGTCTCACCGCCTGCGTCGCTACCGTTGTGACTGCGGGGGATGTTGAGTAACGTGATTGTATTAGAAAACATAGGTTAGACTAGGAAATATTCTGGTTTGCCTTGTACTCCAAATAGATCATGTACTCATATATATGCCCACGAGGCTCAAACAATACAATGAATTATTCCACCAATCCTCTCTCTTCCTTCTAACAATAACAACCACACTGCCATACCACAACCAGAAACCAAGGATATCAAAAGAGGGCCAAAAGTCAAAACTAGTTGCGATTATGGTACGGTCGCCAACCCCTCTTCATAACATGAAGCAAGTCAGGGCACCCATGCCCGCGTACCCATGTACCCATCTAAAATGTTGACAGGTGGGTTTCCATTAATATCCCAATGTATTAATTTTTCCCTCCTAATCACGCTAGGTAAAAACTCTAATGTGTATTCAAATTATCTCTATAATTTATCATGATTTCGTGAACTTAAAGTGTATGCATAGGTGTTGTTATTTATGATTATGTGTTGTTGTTTAACATTTTTATATGTCACTTTATAGGCAAGTACTTTTGTTTATGGGAATATGTTGTTGTTACAATGTGTTGTTGTACATTGTTGTTTAAGATGTGTTGCTATTAATAATTTATGATTATATGTTGCTTTTTACAACTATTTTCTACTCAATTGATGTGTTGTAAACATGGGTATTTTTACCCGCGGGTACCCATATACCCTGTCGGGTCACGGGTATGGAAAATAATTGTACTCTTGACGGGTATGGGTATGGGTGATGGGTAAACTCACGGCGGACGGGTAAGGGTATGGGGTAGCTCCACCCGTACCGATACCCTGCGGGTGCCATCCCTAGAAGGGGTGTTGGATAAGCAGTTAGACCAATTATCTAAGCGGAAGCATTAAATGGGCTAGAAAGTGCTCTACTATAACAACCCATTACGCTTTTGAACCGAACAACCTTAATTTTGGTTAATTTGGTTTAACCAAATGGTAACCGAAAATACCGAAATGCAAATGGTTTTCATATTTGAAAACTGAAACTGAAACCGAAACCTGGAAAAATCAAAATTTTGGTTCCTCTGATTTTTGGTTTGGTTTTCCACATCCTGATGTATATAGAGGTGTGTATTGGAGTTAGATGATCTTACTAGTACTTCCTCTGTAAAAAAATATAAGAGCAACAGTCCATAAAAATACCAGGCAAACACCTCCTCCAAGAAAGAAAGCTAGGGTTTCTGCCTCTCGCCGGCGCCGCCGCAGGTCCGCCTCGTCTCTGGTGGCCCTAGGGTCATAGGGGCGCGGTGGATCCTGCCAAGGGCCGGCGGGAGGGCTCCGTTTTCAGTCTTTTTTCCTGTCTTGTTAGGGTTTGTGTCCCGCTCAGGATGATGAGACGGCGGCGGCTCCCTGAAGATGGAATAAAGGTCTCCCCGCCTAGCCCCCGTTCCAGCGGTGCATCTAGCATCGTTCGTGGGCATGTGGAGGCGTGTCTCCGGCGGATCTATCTTTGGTGAATTTGCTCGGATCTCGTCGTTGTTCGTCTACGTTCTTGTGTCTTCGGGTTGAATCCTTCCAACCTACGTTATTCTTCATCGGCGGCGGTTGCTATTCTGATGCGCTGGTCCTATAAGGCCTTAGCACGACGACTTCCCGACTGTCTACTACAACAAGTTGTGCCCGACTCCGGCGATGGAGGGGTGATGACGACGGCACGCCTTCGGCTCGCTTCAGTGCTTGTAGTCGTCGCTAGGTGGTCTACGGATCTGGATGTAATTTTTATTTCTGGTGTTCGTTGTACCGCCAAGATTGAAAATGAATAGATTAAAAGTTTTTCCGCAAAAGTATATATAAGAGCAGCGTTTAGATCACCAATGAGTTTCAAAAGGGGTATTAAAAACTGATAATACTACGCACGCGCAAAAGTGACGGACTTTCACAGACCCTGCTGCGTGGCCTTCATTATTGCCCCCTGATTTTAACTGGTGGGCCCGCCTCACTTAATTAAATCTAAGCTAATTAAATCCTAACCACCCAGTAAAACACTGTAATCCTAACCATCTCTCTTTAACAATCGACCGCCGACGAATAGTTTCAGAAAGGAAAGCGGGAGTCCGACCTCCGATTCTTGTGGCGGCGGCGACTGGAAATCAGGACTTGCCGGCGGTCAGATGAGGTACGCGAGGCCGCCGCAAAGCATCATTCCGTCTCATCCCATCCCCACCCTCTCCACCCTCGCGTCGTTTGATCGTTTCTCTGCTACGCAGCGCCGACGACGCCCTCCGTCTGTTCGACGGAATGCCTCCTGGTAGCGAGGACGAGAGTGCGCCGCTGATGAGCGCCACCGACCGCATCGGCGCACTCCCCGACCATATTCTCCACCACCTGCTCTCTTTCCTCCCAGCGCAGGCAGCCGTGCGGACGTGCGTGCTTGCCCGGCGCTGGCGCCACCTTTGGAGGTCCACTACAGGCCTGCGCATCGTCGGCCTTGACGATGAGGAGCCTGTCCAAGTTCAAGACCTCCGGAAGTTCATGGATCATCTGCTGGTCCTGCGTGAGCGCACCGACCTGGATACCGTTCAGATCAAATTCGATCTGTTCAATCAGGATGACGAGCCCTATGTGAACCTATGGACCCGTTTTGCTGTGATTTGCAAAGTTCAGGTGCTCACCCTTCGTATCCATGACGAGCTTGAGTACCTCGACCTAGACGACCTGCCTCTTGTCTCTCGGCATCTGAGAACACTGAACCTTCATGGTGTATCCCTACGAAAGACGTTTGTTGATTTTGCTAGCTGTACAGCATTGGCAAATCTGAAGATAGATGATTGCTTCATCAATTTCAATAAGATATCGTCCTGTTCCCTGAAGCATTTGAGCATCACTAGCTGTCAATCTGATTTGGATTGCCGGGTCCGTATTTCTGCTCCCGGCCTTGTCTCTCTGGAACTAGAAGACTTTATTGGTATAACCCCTTTGCTTGAAGACATGGCATCACTAGAAGCCGCATGTGTGGATCTTAGCGTTGAATGCAAAGATGTCTGTTTGAATTATGGCTCTGGTGTTTTCTGTGGAGCTAATGATAATACATGTAAGAATTGTGTTCCTGGTAGTGACGATTGCAGCAGCGATTGTGTGCTTCTGGGTGGTATCTCAAGTGCTAAACACCTCAAGTTGATATCTGATACTGGAAAGGTATGCCACTTGTCTTTAACTTCTTTATATGCTATCCCTTTCTGTGTTGTACTATCTACATCATTGCTGAATATAGGCAATAAACTGATCACATATGCATCTTGATTGTTTACTTTTGTATTTTCTTTCCAGTTCATTTTCACAAGAGATTTGAAACATTGCCCTACATTTAGCAAGTTAAAGACTTTGTTACTCAACAAGTATTGGTGCGTGGCTCCTGATTTGGATCCACTATCTTGCATTCTGACAAACTCACCAGTTCTCGAGAAGCTCACTCTTGAACTTTTTCCCAAGGTATAAATCTTCTAAAATGGGCAATTGCTGCACTATTAAAGTTATTATCGATTATCATCTTTGTTAAATGTTTGTGTGTACCATAGGGGCAAAATCCTAAACTGGAGATAAAAGGAAGCTACTGTTGCATGGAGAGACCGTCTGCAATATCAGAGCACCTCGACATAGTTGAAGTCAAGTGTGATGTGATCGACGAGATAATTCGTAAAGTTTTGAAGTTCTTGTGTGCATTGAACATACGTAAGTTAACTAATGACACTTCGCATGCTCTCTGTATCTTGAAATTAGCTTTAATATAACCGAAAAATGTAGAAAGCGTGCAGTCAATACGAAACTTCTGAATTATGAATGAAGAACAGTTTGTAGGGATTCCTTATTGTTTGAGGCATGAAAAATCTGGACCACGTCTGGTGATGGGCAGAAATGAAAACTAATATAATCCAGTTTTTTGTAAATAATGTTTAATCTATTTGTGTTGTAAAAACTGTTAGTTGTGGACTTGTTGATTAGTTGTGGTTTTTGGGTACTAGCACAAATATCTGATTCTGTTAGTCCAGGGTGGTTGTACAATATCTTCACTTGTTTATTTTCAGTGAACAGTAACTCAAATGCATAGTAATACAATATTTTGACTCATTGTGTTGTTGGATAATTGGTTCTAATCAATAGCAAACTTTATGGTCTAAATTTGGCACTTGGATTGCTTGTGATTCTGGCACTTAAATTATTCCCTGTTTTATTAGACTTTCCTGGGGAGTCTTTACAGTTTGAAAATATTTTCTTTAAAAATAAGTCTATACATAACATGTCTAGCAGTGTATGCCGATTGCTTATTTCACATTTCCTTTTCGATGAAATTAATTTTACCATTTACTGCATTCTCATTTGGGAGCAGTTTAACTAGTTGTTCTTGTGTTAGATTATCTGCTAAAAAGTTTGTTCCCAAATTAATGTTAAAATAAGCTGCACCTGCTAAGTGAATCTCCATCATACATTCATATTTCTGTTGTCGAGTAACTGAGCATTTTTAACACTAATGCAGTACACCAGACTCTTACATTGTTTTTTTCATTTCTGTACAGGATTCAGTTTCGAGTAAGGGTGAGATGATCTGGGTTGTTGTCGGTCTTCCATGTCTCGGCCATTAGTAATTCAAGGCTTAAGAATATTAAGCATCTTATGCCAACTCAGAGGAACGGTGTTGGTGTAGAATATTAAGCATCTTATGCCAACTTATGAACTCTAGACCATCTAGCTGGACTTGGTTTTATGGTATTCAGTTGCACCTAAGCGTTTCTTTCTTGGATAGGGCCCATGACTGTTCTGTTATGATGGATCTGTATATTTTGTTTCCTGAGCTAAGACAGGGATGTTTGGAAAAGTGCAACAGGAGGTCTAGGTTGCACATATTGCACTTTTCGTTTCACTGCTGTTGATCTATTTCTCTGATGTTGATCTAGGCAGAGAAAGCTGAAAATGAGCTGCAACTCTGGACTTATGTTACCAGCAATGGGAGGGATACCCCAGTTGGTACTCCCAGTGATCTCCGCCACCCATTTTCGCATCCATATTTGCTGCTGGCACCTATGGGAGCAAGGGGTTGTTGTTGTCTTCAACTGCAAGACGCCAACCTATGCGAGCGACATCTCCTACTCAAGTCGCAGGCCGATGCCAATGCTTGTATCTCTCGCTCGACGCGAGGTGTAGCTAGGGTTCCCTCTCGCTCCCTTGTGCTTCTGGTCTCTTGGGAGGTCTTCAGATTTGTAGAGACGTCTTGCTCAAGTTCCCGTTTTCAGTACAAGTTCAGATGGAGAATTATTCCCCGGCAAACATTTTGAATAAAAGTCGCATGCTCTCTTTGATGCTTCATTATAATGGCAACATGAGCCACCCTACATGATTGTGATCCATATGATGTAATTCCCACGGCGAATCATATTGCTATGTGATGAACAATTACTTTATGATCAGATCATGAGGTTTGATTAGAATGTTTATAGACGTATATTCCTGTCCGATTCATCAGTTCATTCATTTGCTAGTTTAGATGTCTCACCAAGGTTAAATTTTTTTTTTTTGCATAACTC
The DNA here is from genome assembly GCF_018294505.1 of Triticum aestivum. Classification (NCBI taxonomy): domain Eukaryota; kingdom Viridiplantae; phylum Streptophyta; class Magnoliopsida; order Poales; family Poaceae; genus Triticum; species Triticum aestivum. The sequence continues at coordinate 44,094,791 of NC_057811.1, read as the reverse complement.
TGGAGTGGCTATGTTTGCAATCCTGTAAAAGTGTGAATCTAAATTTGATCTACAAAAAAAGACAAACTAAAAACAAATCAAAAGGCTAATAGTGTCAACAAAAGATAAAAATACAAAGACAAAATTTCAATCAGTATTCATAGCTGGATTGGCCCTGTACGGAAATCACCAAACCTGAGACAGCACCAAGTTCATTCGCACACACACAACCACATGATATAACAACCACACTATGACATGCCACAACCAGAAACCAAGGAGATCAAAGGAAGGTCGAAAGTCAAAACTAGTTACGATTACGGTACGGTCGATCTTTATAGGGTTCGTCTGGAAGACGGATAGTATACGAAAGGACAAAACGCCCATCAGGTCTAAAGACAGCTACTGCCAACCCCTCTACATGAAGTCAGTCAGGGCAAGCAGAAAGGTTTTACCACGAGCATCTATGTGCAACACTTCATTTCAGTTCCACACACCCTAAGCAATCATCATTAGACCCACCTATCATCAACAGCTCCTTCAGGGCACTTCAGCCTCCTGACAGGCCAGTGTGTCATCTAGAGTTGCCGCCGGAGAAGCTGGAGTGTCCTGCTGGGTAGTCACTGTCAGAGAAGCTCGAATTCCTACCGGTGGGTCTGTCAGAGTGTCCTCGCCCGGATTCGTCGACTGAGATGCCTTGGCTTCAGTGGCTGGTGCCGCGCCTCCATCAACTGCTGCTGGTCGATCACGATTACACTTCTTGAAGTGCATTCCACAGATCAGTTCGGCGTGCTCCGCGTAGTTCTTCCTCACATAGTTCTCCATGCACTTGTTGTAGGAGAAGTCTGTGTGGGTCCCATCCGATGACACCACGTAGAATAGAAGCACCGACTTTTCTGGAAAACGTGGTGCTTGTTGACCTGCCAAACATCACACACCATGATCTCGCCAAATAAATATCTTGCATATTTTAGTTATGAGGTGCATCACACATTAGATATAGAAGGGGAAGTGGATTTCAAGACATCTGTTTGCAGGTGATTGTATGGTGAGTAACATTCGTTTGACTTTGTAGTTTGTACAATGCTGGATAACGCGTTATACTCGCTGAACTATACCAATGGTGATGTGCTAAATGCTAATTGCCCAAGTAGTAGTTCACCAACATGGCAACATGGAAAGCAATTTATACCAATGGTGACGTGCAGAAACTCTAGCCTATAGGGATGGCTTAATGCAAGCTATTGAGAATGGGCTATCAGCTAGTGGTGCTAGAAACACTGTCAGGTGGTCGTTAATTTGTGGCAAGCGGGGCACTGGAGTCAGCAGGTGGCCATGTTTTTTAGAGATCCTCAAGGTGTTATCATCTTGAGAATACAGCTAGAGGCGTTTGTATCCTTGTACAGCCAAAGGTGTTTCTTTCGCCTATATATAAATATAATAAAAGATATACAAGGCAAAAGGTAGCACAAGAATCCACATGACACCCCCAATCGCTCGCCCCCCTTGAAATTTCTGGTATACGCAGTGTATTACGTGTGCTAATGGCCCATTAATGATTTGATTAAGGATGGCCCAGCTGATTTATCCTGTAATTAGTACGCATCAAATAAGCCCAGTAGCCCATGTACGATCGTGGCCTGCCTCATGCGTGTAATTGTTTTGCTAGTCGAGGCCAGGTCCTAGCCCTAATGCTATCGATCAGATCAATCAATCGATCCTCTATACGTTCTACGTGCGCCTGACTGTAGACGGCCGCCCCCGCCGCCGTCGCTCACCACGACGCTATACAGCTAGGCACCGGGAGGCCAGCCTATGGATACAAGCAGGTAGTAGACTAGTAGTATATATCAATAATACTAGCTATTAGCAGTAATTTCTTTTTTCTGAATCTAAACCTTCGTCTGATTGTTAGTATTTCTGTTTTGATTTCGGGATCGATCGCCTGTGCGCGCTAGGGCGTTGCGGCGTTGCCATCAGCCACATAAGGAAGCTCTACCCTTTTGTTCTTGCGTCTCCTTCAACCGTCATCACCGGCTCATCCCAATGAAGCAGTTGTTGCTTCTCGGTCAGTATCAAATCCTATACTATTCAGTCCCACAGCTCATATTGTCATAGCAAGACCAAATCTGAAGGATAATTCATCCTGGAGCCCGGGCTCAGCTGCACCTGGTCAGCAAAAAATTCAAAAAAAATACTAGAAAAATTCAAAAAAATCGAAAAAATATTTGTGTGGTAGATAATTTGATGCGTGAGGTCCGCTCCAAATTTCAACTCATTTAGATATCTGAGTAGGCCTCGGCAAAAAAGACAAATCGGGTCAAAATAGTTTGTGAACAGTAAACTTTTTCACAGACCCCGATTTTGTCTTTTTTGCACAGACTTGCTCAAATATCCAAACGAGTTGAATTTTGCAGCGAACCTCACGCATCTAATTATCTACCATACAAATTTTTTTTGGAATTTTTTGAATTTTTTTGTATTTGTTTTGATTTTTTCCGTGAGTGCGGGTGCAGCTGAGCCCGGGTGCAGATTCGCCGCACTCAAATCTGAAGGTATATCCAACATACAACTAGACTATGCAAATTACTAGGTAATGTTATTGTTACATTGCTTACTACAATTTATAAAGTTATATCTAGAATTATATTTATACTAATAAAAGTGTCATTTTCTTTTGAATTATGAAATATATGTCATTGCAATTTGATGCTGGTGATATATCTAAAAGACGTCTATAATCGCCTTTTATATATGTTTTATATACGATTGCTTGGTATTGGCCTCTTTGCCCCCCTTATACTCAAATCCTGACTCCGCCCCTGGTCTTGGTGGCCTCCCAACAGGTCTCATTGGGAGCCTGCCTGGATTGCCTCTATGGTCCCTCCGGTTTTCTTTGGCATCCGATCCATCCGATTTCCAGCCTTTGTTGTTGCCAGAAGCACTGGTCTTCCATTCATCAGTACTGGAGTCATCAGCTTGAGAAAAACCCCAGCCATCCCAAGAATCTGGCTGCTTTGCATCGGAATTTTTCTCGTGTTCGGTGCAGCACCCCTGGAAACCACTTTGCTCGGCTCCATGACCTTCTTCAGAATCGGAGTGTTCGGCGTCGGCGTCGGCGTCCTGGACAGGCTTACGTTTCTTAGATCCGAGCTCCATTGGGCTGCAAGGCAAAGGAAAGAAATGGATTCGGATTTTGTGAGCTCAGCGATGATGTTGATTAAGAATTTCTCAAAATCGCAAGAGAAGATCCAAACCTGGCACCAATTGGAAGCTGAAACGAAGGGACAGTTTGGAAGCGGCCGAAAAGACTCGGACGGCTGGGTTCTTTCTTATACAGAATTGATGAGGCACTTAAATAGTCACCCAGCCGCCCATGGCAATGTGAACGCAAAGCAGTTTTGCTGTAAAATATCTTTTCAAGATTAGCGAGACATTTTTTGAATTGGATTTTCCATTTTCACAAATTTTCAAGATTAATTGGTAATGCTTCGACTAATATGACTGCATAGCCCATAATTTTCAACATGACGGTGGGGGCGGCCCCGATTGGTGCTCCTGTTTCGCTCGTCGTCGCGTGTTGGAGGCCTCGGATGCCGCTGCGCGCTGCATGAAGGAGGGGCAGTAAGAGCAACTCTAGCAGACCCCGTATCCCGCCGGCCCGCAAAACGCGTTTGCAGTTCACGTAAAACCGTTTTTACGGGCTGGCTCGGGCTGGCACAGGTGCAGACCCCCCAAACGGATCCGTAAAAAAGTATATTCGCGGAATATATCTTTTTACGGGTCGGCTTTGCGGGGTCCGCTCTTTGCACCGCTACATCCTGCATCTCATCGGTACGCAAATATCAAATCCAACATAATACAACAATCGAAAACAAACTGAATTATTCAAATCACCGTAGCAAACTTAAATAATGCAATACAAAACTTGTCATGAATACAAATACAAATGAATACAAAAATTAGTCATTGTCCAGCCCTTTGCCAATGGTGCTCAACGAGATTCTCTTGAAATTGAAAGTGTGTGTCTGCATTTTCAATCTCCTTGTATGTCTGAAGAAAAGCTCTAATGCGGTTTGGGTCTCTAGCTGGTTTGACACGGCTACCCACATTGTCATAAAAGAATTCTAAGTTCATTCCTCTCTCATCTTTAAGAATCATATTGTGTAGGATAACACAGCATGTCATGATGTTTTCAAGGTTTTCTTATCCCAAAAACCAGCAGGACCACGGACAATGGCAAACCTAGATTGCAAAACACCGAATGCTCTTTCAATGTCTTTTCGGGCTACCTCTTGCACCCTTGCAAATTCACATTGTTTTTTAGTTTTGGGTTCTTTGATGCTCTTGACAAACATGCACCAAGGAGGGTATATACCATCTACAAGATAGTACCTCTCTGTGTATTCATGCCCATTGATAGTGTAGTTGCAAGCAGGAGCATCACCACTAGCAAGCCTAGCAAACAAATGAGACCGTTGCACCACATTGATATCACTGAGAGTGCCCGGCATACCAAAAAAGCAATTCCAAATCCATAAATCCTCGGATGCTACGGCCTCTAGCACAATTGTTGCATCACGAGACTTGCCATAATACATTCCTTGCCATGGCTTGGGGCAATTTTTCCAATTCCAATGCATACAATCAATGCTACCTAGCATGCCAGGCCAACCTCTCCTCTCATTAGATGCCATCAATTTCTTTGTGTCATCTTCATTGGGTGCCCGAAGATACTCAGGACCAAAGACACGGACGACCACTTTTGCAAATCTACGCATAGACTCAATTGTACCATCTTCACCAATGCGAAGGTACTCATCGGCATAGTCAGCCGGAACGCCATATGCAATCACCCGCATAGCTGCGGAGATTTTTTGATATGCACTAAATCCCTTTAAGCCTGCGGCATTCCTTCTTTGAGTAAAATACCGGCAATTTGCCTCGCAAGCTTGAACAAGTTTCACAAAGAGGAATCGGCGCATTCGGTACCTTCTCCGGAAGAGGTGCGGAGGATATGTAGGATTGTCCGCGAAATAGTCTTGCATCAACATCTCGTTCCCAAGATGGCGATTCCGAGGAATTCACAAACGCCCGATAGTCGATCCTCGCCTCCTCTTCCAGTGCTCGTCTTCATGCTCCTTCACGGCAAGTGCCATGACTAATGTCTGCTGCCGAAAGGTCGCAAGCATGGTCTCAACATCCGAGTCGTCCGAATCGGAGAGTAAGAACTTCTCACACGGGCTCAACTCCATCTACATGCATACCGGCACGTCAATCAACTACACAGCTCGCAAAAATCACAAAAAGGGACTAACCGGTGGCGGGTGATCCCGGGCGGCGACGAGGGGGCGCGCTCGATCCCCGGCGGCGGCGGCGACGAGGGCGGCTCTTCTCGCCGGATCCTGGGGGGTCGGTGCAGCGGCTCGGTGCGGGAGGGTGTGGGGCGGCCCCGCGGCGCAATTCCGCCCGCAAATATGGCCGAATCACCATCAGCGGGAGGGTGGAAGCAAGGGCGGTCGGCGGCGGAAGGAGGGGGGAAAGGCGCGCGGGGCTGAAATGTCCGTCCCGCCAACTGCTTCTCCCTGATGCAGGGCACCGCAGCCGCGAGGGGGAAACCCGCATTTTCCCGGGTCGGGGTCGGGATTTTGCCGCGCCCCTCAAAATTTTTTGCGGGCTGGGGCGGGATGCGGGGTCTGGTCGGGCAGGTTTTTCCGCCCCTACCCGCATTTTGGCGGTTATTTTGCGAGTCGGGGGCGGATGCGGGGTCTGCTAGAGTTGCTCTAAAGGGCCGAGGGCCACCAGGTTGAGTGTCGAACTGTCGCGCACAGTAGCTTTGCATATGCAGCGGACTGAAGAAGTGCAGGTTCAGAGTTGCACTTGAACTGAACCTGCAACGCCTTGCGTGGCGAGCTGGGCCGTGGGCCTTGTAAGCGTGAGTGTGTCAAGGGTGGCTGGCCCAGGGTGCCAGCTACTTATTGTACCGAACCCGGATGATTCGGCAGGAAGGAAAAGATCTGGAGCTAAAATCTCCCCTCACACGCTTCTCACCTACTCCCTTTCTCTCCTTCTCCCCCAATTCTAGATCAGGGATCTCAGGGCATTACAATCTGGTACTCAGAGAAATTTTTTTATCTGATCCACGCCGCCACTCTCCCAACCTCTTGATCGTCCGGTAACATCCACTGTGCCAGGTGCGAGTCGCCCCGGTGAGCTTGCGCAAAATCCTGCTCAGAGTTCGGTTTGATTCGGAGCGAGACAACGGCGCCGCCAGCCAAGCCTTCGGCGCAGACCCGCCGTGTCCTGGACGCTATGACGGAGACCACCGACAAGCTGCAGAGCTTGCTCGAGTCGGTGATCCGCCGGCTGGACGCGAATCAGAAGACTGCCAACGAACGCCACTAGGCGCAGCTCTCTTACAACGACCAAGTCTCCACCGAGCTCAATCACCTCGCGAAGCAGATCGACCTCACCCAGGCCGACGTGGATGAGGCCCGCAAGGGCGCGCCGTTGCCCGATCCCGTGGCCATGGGCAGCGCCATAGCACGGTCTCCCTCGGTGACTGCGGGCTCCACGGCACATGCGCCACCACCACCACCACTGTCGGTGTCAAAACCGGCGGATCTCGGGTAGGGGGTCCCGAACTGTGCGTCTAAGGTCGATGGTAACAGGAGACAGGGGACACAATGTTTACCCAGGTTCGGGCCCTCTCTATGGAGGTAATACCCTACTTCCTGCTTGATTGATCTTGATGAATATGAGTATTACAAGAGTTGTTCTACCACGAGATCGTAATGGCTAAACCCTAGGAGTCTAGCTTGTATGACTATGATAATGAATCTCCTCCGGACTAAGCTCTCCGGTTTATATAGACACCGAAGAGATCTAGGGTTACATAAGGTCGGTTACAGAAAAAGGAATCTTCATAATCGATCGCCAAGCTTGCCTTCCACGCCAAGGAGAGTCCTATCCAGACACGGGTGCAGTCTTCGGTCTTCGTATCTTCACAGCCCATCAGTCCGTCCCATGGCTAACAGGCCGGACGCCCGAGGACCCCTTAATCCAGGAGTCCCTCAGTAGCCCCTGAACCTGGCTTCAATGACAAGGTATCAGACGCGTAGAACTGTCTTCGGCATTGCAAGGCGGGTTCCTCCTCCCGAACTCCAAGATAGTCTTCAGACGTATTGAACGTGTACGGACCTGTAACGCCACACACAACCGCTGAGAGAATATAATATTCCATGAGTCCAATCCGCTGACAACTTTTTTCAACACGACATCACGTCTGCCCGGTCATAATTTCGAACCGTTTTCCGTCTGCCGCTCCACGTTTCGAGACGCGGTTGCCATTGGCACGTCTTGTCGAAGTAGAGATCGTGTCCCCTCATCAAGGGATTCTTTACTGACACGGACGTGGGTAACCCAACCGTCTTTTGGGTACAACTCCTTGGGAATAGGCAAGTTTTAAGGTCCAGGAGGAGGCGTTTGATATTCACAGCCTTTATAAAGGGGTATAGGCCCGTCTTTCTTCTCCATGCTTGCTTCTTCCTCAGCCCTTGCTACCTCAAGCTCCAACACCCAGGTTTCAATTGCCACAAGCCTCAGTCATGTCCGGATCTAGCCGTCAAGGCCGGTGGGTGGCTTCTTCTATCACAGAGGAGGATATTGCGAAGCTTCGGGCGGCAAGATATCTGACCACAGAGATCCTCCATCGGCTTCCCACGGAAGGGCAGGTTATCCCTACCCCCAGATCCGGCGAGAGGGTCGTGTTTGTTTCCCACTTCCTCCGAGGGTTAGGGTTCACCCTTAATCCCTTCGTCCGGGGGCTCATGTTCTATTGTGGACTAGATTTTCATGATCTCGCCCCGAACTCTGTTCTTCTCATCTCGACGTTTATCATCACGTGCGAAGCCTTCCTCCGAACTCCTCCGCACTTCGGCTTATGGCTCAAGACCTATAATGTGAAGCCGTAAGTGATAGAGGGGAAACAGGCGGAGTGCGGTGGTGCCACAGTGAGCAAGCTTACCAGCGCTGTTTGGTTAAAAGGATCCTTCACAGAATCTTCCGACTTATGGCAGTAGGAGTGGTTCTATATCACCGAGCCCCGTGGTTCCAAGTGGGCAGCTGCGCTTGCGTTCCGATCCAGCCCCCCAATTCAGCTTGCATCATGGATTAATAAGGGGTTGGACTAGGGATCAGTTGATGAAGTGCGGACTCTGCAGAGTCGCATCCGAAGCCTTATTGAGAAGGACATCGATCTTGTCAACGTTATTCAGGTAATGCTAGTCCGCCGGACCCTGCCGTGCCAGCGACGGCCACTCCGCATGTGGGAGTTTAATCCATAAGGGCCACGGACTCTTCAGCACTTCCTCGGCACTACGCACGAGGGAATGTGGAAATTATTTTTCGGGAAACGAAAGCAATGGCCGGACATCACCGAAGATATCGGCCTTGACTGCAACCATCCGGACACCTCGGTAAGCACTCAATTTCTGAACACCTTTTAGTCGAATGTACCGTAATAAGGTACTGAGCAAACCGTCTTTTTCCAGGGCTGGATAAAGAAAGTGGAACGAATCAGGTGTCCGGTCCCCCTTCCGGAAGACTCAGCGGACGCCGTGCTAACGAGGATGCTGGCCCCGACACCATACCAGGTGCCTATGAAGGAGGGCAAGAACAGGGAGACTAGAGGTGACCCTTGTTCCAGAGATAGATTAGACACCGTGTCCGGGGAAATCAAAGTTTCTTCGCCCAAAGACACAGGTGCAGGAGGAGCGAACATCCCTTCTCCCCATGGCAAGAAAAGGGCTGCCTCCAAAGATCGGGAGGGGAGGTCTCCCAAGAGAGGCAAAATGCCATCGTCGGGCGGCTCGGGCTTGGCAAGCGACATCGACGCACAGTTCCACCATGAGGACAAGCCTCCAACTAAATCGTAAGTGAGGCAGGGTGCTTTTAAACATATCCCGCTCTTTTCTGTTACCGAAGTAACATCTAATATATACATCTTCGTAGTTCGGTGCATAGTTTTCCTCAACAATCCTCTTCATCGGGAGATCTTCTCCCGGAGATGATGGAGAGCGACACGCCTCCCCCAGCCTCCTCGCCCAACAGGGCGTACGACTTCGAGGTGTCGTCGCGGAGGGTTTCTCCCGACCGACAAGCAGTGCGGGGGGCGAAGAAGACATTACTCGAAGTTGGCCCCTCTATCGCCCAGAGTTCGGGGGCCAACAATGAAGGCCTCGGACTATCCAGTTTACAGCCGAAGATGATTCTGGAGACGAGCGAGCGGATTCCTACAAAGGAAGGTCGTACTCCTGCGGCGGCTTCCGAAGATCTGGAAGCGCCGGACATGTTGAAGAACATGCTGCGACGAGCGTCCTTCTCAGAGGCACACCGTACCCTGATGGGTGCAGTGGCCGAGAGGGTTCTGGCCGCGAAAAGCGGATTGAATGAAGCCTTCACGAGCCTGCTAAAAGGCTTCGAGCTTTTTGATATGATTTTTCCAACTGTACTTTATTCGCGAAATGCACCTGTGTATAGATAGTAGCCCCTGAGACTCGGATTGCCTTCCCAAGGGAGGCAATCGGAGGATAAAAAAGATATGCTCAGGTAATAATCTGATGTAATTGGAACACATGCTGTTTCCCCCTGGCGACTGTCCGGACTACAGAAGTAGCCGAGCTGCAGCGGAAGCTTGATGTGGCAGGGGAGGACATTGCGTTGATCAACAAGCGTCTTGACGAGTCGCAAGGTATGTGTTTGGAGTAGTCATGACACATACATGCTTATAATATAAGCGTGACGCTGAAAATTGTATACTGGATATGCATGACTGCAAATGGTGCTACCGCAATGGAGGTTCTTCGGGCAGAGCTAGCCCGGGCCAAGGAGCAGTCCCGATTTAGTAATGCGGCTGCCGAAAAGGCATCGACCGAGTTAAAGGCCGAACAGGCTGCTTGGCGCCAAAACGAGGAGAAAGTATCCATGATGGCACTCGAACTGAAGGATGCTGCTGGCCGCTGTGAATTCCGTGAGAAGGATAATAAAGCCAAAATAGCTGAACTTGACAAGGCCTTACAAGAGGCGAAAGAAGCGCGGTCCGAATCTAGAGCGGCCCGGGAGGAGATACGGCAAGCTGGGGAGATTGCGGCCGGTAAGCCCTTTTTATTGCAGACTAAGTTCGGCGATCCGAATTATGCCCTGCTGAATCAAGTGTGGAGTTCTCCAGACGCATTTTTGGACTTGCCGAAGAGTTCTTCCGATGCGGCGCAATTTTATCAAGCGCAAGAAGGGTATGCAACGGAGAAGCTTTTCTGGTCACAATTTGGTGTATCAAACTGTCCGCTGCTACTGAACGAGCAGATGTCCGAATGGGCCGAGCTTCACAGGATATCCGGCGCTGCCATGAAGAATGTCGTAGTCCGGCTGTGGCCGAATGAGCCAATTCCGAGTAGTTATTTCGGTTTGGTGTGGCGACTTGCTGAGGCAGTGCCACGTATTAATGTTGTTAAGCGGTCAGCGTGCATTGAAGGTGCACGGATGGGCTTTGCCCGTGTCAAGACATACTGGGGGAAGATGAAGGCCATCGATGTTGCAGCTAAGAGTCCACCCAAGGGCAAGGACCAGCACGCGCCGGAGCATTATTTCGAGGATGTCTTAGAGGCTGCCCGCTTGATAGAGGGCCAATGTTCGAAAGACATAATATTCGAGTGAGGTGTATGGGAATTGTAAAAGACAATTTTATAATCAATCTATTTTTATGTTTTGCCTGAAAGCTTTTGTTCCTCCTGTGCGGCCATTTTTATATAATCTGAAAGTTCTCTAGTCCTCGGCTTCAGCCCCCTCGTAGGAAATATGGAGGTGTTCGGAAAAGCATTTGATCACTCTTGACCCAACGTCTTGGTCCATGAAGGAGGTGTCAATGCGGTGAACCAGGCAATCAGACTATAGGGCGTTAACACTTTCACTTAGCCATAGGAGTTTTATGGTGGGTCTACGATATAGCCCTGATACGTCTCCAACGTATCTATAAATTTTGATTGTTCCATGCTATTATATTACCCGTTTTGGATGTTTATGGGCTTTATTATACACTTCTATATTATTTTTGGGACTAACCTATTAACCGGAGGCCCAGCCGAGAATGCTGTTTTCTTTCCTATTTCAGTGTTTTGAAGAAAAGGAATATCAAATGGAGTCCAAACGGAATGAAAACTTCGGGAGAGTTATTTTTGGAACGGAAGCAATCCAGGAGACTTGGAGTAGACGTCAGGGAAGCTTCGAGGAAGCCACGAGGCAGGGAGGCGCGCCCTACCCCCTGCACGCCCCCACCCTCCTGGCTCCCCTGACCGACTTCTTTCGCCTATATATATACATATACCTAAAAACATCGAAGAGCACAATAGATCGGGAGTTCCGCCGCCGCAAGCCTCTGTAGCCACCAAAAACCAATCGGGACCCTGTTCCGGCACCCTGCCGGAGGGGGAACCCCTCTCCGGTGGCCATCTTCATCATCCCGGTGCTCTCGATGATGAGGAGGGAGTAGTTCACCCTCGGGGCTGAGGGTATGTACCAGTAGCTATGTGTTTGATCTCTCTCTCTCTCTCGTGTTCTTGATTTGGCACGATCTTGATGTATCGCGAGCTTTGCTATTATAGTTGGATCTTATGATGTTTCTCCCCCTCTACTCTCTTGTAATGGATTGAGTTTTCCCTTTGAAGTTATCTTATCGGATTGAGTCTTTAAGGATTTGAGAACACTTGATGTATGTCTTGCATGTGCTTATCTGTGGTGACAATGGGATATTCACGTGATCTACTTGATGTATGTTTTGGTGATCAACTTGCGGGTTCCGTAACATTGTGAACTTATGCATAGGGGTTGGCACACGTTTTCGTCTTGACTCTCCGGTAGAAACTTTGGGGCACTCTTTGAAGTTCTATGTGTTGGTTCAATAGATGAATCTGAGATTGTGTGATGCATATCGTATAATCATACCCACGGATACTTGAGGTGACATTGGAGTATCTAGGTGACATTAGGGTTTTGGTTGATTTGTGTCTTAAGGTGTTATTCTAGTACGAACTCTATGATAGATCGAACGAAAAGAATAGCTTCGTGTTATTTTACTACGGACTCTTGAATAGATCGATCCGAAAGAATAACTTTGAGGTGGTTTCGTACCCTACCATAATCTCTTCGTTTGTTCTCCGCTATTAGTGACTTTGGAGTGACTCTTTGTTGCATGTTGAGGGATAGATAGTTATATGATCCAATTATGTTATTATTGTTGAGATAACTTGCACTAGTGAAAGTATGAACCCTAGGCCTTGTTTCAACACATTGCAATACCGTTTGTGCTCACTTTTATTACTTGTTACCTTGCTGTTTTTATATTTGCAGATTACAAAACCTATATCTACCATCCATGTTGCACTTGTATCACCATCTCTTCGCCGAACTAGTGCACCTATACAATTTACCATTGTATTGGGTGTGTTGGGGACACAAGAGACTCTTTGTTATTTGGTTGCAGGGTTGCTTGAGAGAGACCATCTTCATCCTACGCCTCCCACGGATTGATAAACCTTAGGTCATCCACTTGAGGGAAATTTGCTACTGTCCTACAAACCTCTGCACTTGGAGGCCCAACAACGTCTACAAGAAGAAGGTTGTGTAGTAGACATCAAGCAGTTTCTGGCGCCGTTGCCGGGGAGGTGAGTGCTTGAAGGTATATCTTTAGATCTTGCAATCGAATCTTTTAGTTTCTTGTTTTATCACTAGTTTAGTTTATAAAAGAAAACTACAAAAAAATGGAATTGAGGGTACCTCATATGCTTCATCTTTTTAATATCTTTCATGAAAATAAGGATTCCGATAATTGTGCTCAATTGCTAGAGGAAGAATGCATTAGAATGTTTGGCACCAAATCTTTGAATGATGAGCATGATTGCAATGTTGTTAGTATGAACTCTTTGAATATCCATAGTACTAATGATGATTGCACTAGTCATGATGAAGATGTCTCTTATAAGCATGTCAATTTTTGCGGAGTGCATAGAGTTTGCAAGTACACACCAAATAGGGAAGATAGATTTTGCAAGAGGCATAAATATTTAGAAACTAAATGGTTGCAAGAGAGGCTAGATGCTTGTGCTGAAAATTTAAAGTTTCTTTGCCATCCTTGTGAACTTTGCAATGAACATGATCATTAAATCCCCAATGCAAATTGTTTCATGATCGTATCGTGTCCAAAAATTGTGATGACTTGATTTCCCTTGCACATCATAATGAACTTAGTTTGCTTTTGGGTTATGAAGAAATGAAACGTATAACTAAGGATATGCCAGAATGTTTCCTCGATAAAGTTCTTGATTTTGATCTAGAAGAAATTTTTATGTATTGTGCGGTGAATTACATTGAAAATCCTTATATTGCCAATTACATAAAGAAAAGAAAACAAATAGAAGATGAAGAGAATACTAATGAAAGGGAAGAGATTTCCCAATATCCTCCTATTATTTGTTATGATGAATCAGGTAATGAGGAGGAGCTTTCTATTCAACCAATCTCATTAATAAGGAGCTCAAAAAAGAGGGTTAAACCCACACACGACGTGAAGAAGAAAAAGAAAAGACGGAGAAGCAAAGGTGAAAAGGTATCCCTCCCAAATGATGTTGCTCCTATTACTCATTGTGATGATGATAAATGCTATACTATTGGTGCTATCCATACTATTAATGATGAGAATGACATGTTTGAGAATATATTTGCTGCAATTAATGTTTGTCCCAAGCTTGGGGATGCTATGTTTTATGAAGATGATATGTTTAGCCTCCCAAGTTTTGTTGAGCAAATTTATTATGATGATAGCATGCCTCCTATTTATGATGGTTATATTGATGAAAGTGGGTTTGGAAGAGTGTCAACTTTAGGAAGTAATGATCCCACTATTTTGGAGGGTGTTGCATCTTATTGTGAAAATTATGAAAGTAGATTTGGAGAGGTCATGACTTTATTTAGTAATGATTCCACTATCTTGGAAGAGGTTTCAATCGATTATGATGAGAACAAAGTTGCTACTTATGATGATTATTGTGATGACAGTTATGCTATAAAAAGTAGTGATGATTATATTTATAAAACTTGTCATGATTATGATTACCCTTTTTCTGAACATTACTCTTTTAATGTGGAAACAATTTATAGTATTCGAGTCTCTTATGATACTCCCACTATTCCGATTGAGAAGAATTTTGCTTATGTAGAGAGTAGTAAATTCTCTATGCTAGTAGATCATGAAAGAAATGCTTTAGGTGCTGGTTATATTGTTGAATTCATTCATGATGCTACTGAAAATTATTATGAGGGAGGAATATATGCTTGTAGGAATTGCAATAATATCAAGCTTCCTCTCTATGTGCTTAAAGTTTTAAAGTTATGCTTGTTTTGCCTTCCTATGCTAGTTGATTATTGTTCCCATAAATTGTTTGATTGAAAAATCCCTATGCATAGGAAGTGGGTTAGACTTAAATATGCTAGTCATATTCTTCATGATGCTCTCTTTATGTTTCAATTCTTATCTTTTATGTGAGCATCATTGAAATCATCATGCCTAGCTATGGGCATTAAACGATAGCGCTTGTTGGGAGGCAACCCAATTTTATTTTTGTTCTTTGCTTTTTGTTCCTGTTTAGTAATAAATAATATATATAGCCTCTGGGTAGATGTGGTTTTATGTTTTAATTAGTGTTTGTGCCAAGTAAGACCTATAGGATCTTCTTGGATGATAATTATTTGATCTTGCTGAAAAAGACATAAACTTTCTGCTCACGAAAACAATTGTTAAAAATCACCAGAAAGTGATAAAATACTGATTCCAATTGCAGTAGATCAATAATCAAATGATCTAGGCCGTCCTATTTTGGCAGATTTTTCTGAGCTCCAGAAGTTTGCTTTTGATACAGATTACTACAGACTGTTCTGTTTTTGACAGATTCTGTTTTCTATGTGTTGTTTGCTTATTTTGATGAATCTATGAGTAGTATCGGAGGGTATGAAGCATAGATAAGTTGGAATACAGTAGATATTACACCAATATGAATTTAGAATGAGTTCACAACAGTACCAATGTGGTGATTTATTTTCTTATACTAACGGAGCTTACGAGTTTTTTGTTAAGTTTTGTGTTGTGAAGTTTTCAAGTTTTGGGTAAAGATTCGATGGACTACGGAATAAGGAGTGGGAAGAGCCTAAGCTTGGGGATGCCCAAGGCACCCCAAGGTAATATTCAAGGAAAACCAAGAGCCTAAGCTTTGGGATGCCCCGGATGGCATCCCCTCTTTCGTCTTCGTTCATCGGTAACTTTACTTGGAGCTATATTTTTATTCACCACATGATATGTGTTTTGCTTGGAGCGTCATTTTATTTTATTTTTTGTTTCTTGCTGTTTGAATAAAATACCAAGATCTGAAATTCTTAAATGTTAGAGAGTCTTCACATAGTTGCATAATTATTCAACTACTCATTGATCTTCACTTATATCTTTCGGAGTAGTTTGTCATTTGCTCTAGTGCTTCACTTATATCCTTTTAGAGCACGACGGTGGTTTTATTTTGAAAAAATAGATGAACTCTCATGCTTCACTTATATTATTTTGAGAGTCCTAAACAGTATGGTAATTTGCTTTGGTTATGAAACTAGTCCTAATATGATAGGCATTCAAGATGGGTATAATAAATTTTTTCATATAGAGTGCATTGAATATTATGAGAAGTTTGATACTTGATGATTGTTTTGAGATATGAAGATGGTAATATTAAAGTTGTGCTAGTTGAGTAATTGTGAATTTGAGAAATACTTGTGTTGGAGTTTGCAAGTCCCGTAGCATGCATGTATGGTAACCATTGTGTAACAAATTTGAAACATGAGGTGTTCTTTGATTGTCATCCTTATGAGTGGCGGTCGGGGACGAGCGATGGTCTTTTCCTACCAATCTAACCCCCTAGGAGCATGCGCGTAATGCTTGGTTTTGATGACTTGTAGATTTTTGCAATAAGTATGCGAGTTCTTTATGACTAATGTTGAGTCCATGGATTATACGCACTCTCACCTTCCATCATTGCTAGCCTCTTTGGTACCGTGCATTGCCCTTTCTCACCTCGAGAGTTGGTGCAAACTTCGCCGGAGCATCCAAACCCTGTGATATGATACGCTCTATCACACATAAACCTCCTTATATCTTCCTCAAAATAGCCACCATACCTACCTATTATGGCATTTCCATAGCCATTCCGAGATATATTGCCATGCAACTTCCCAGCGTTCCGTTTATTATGACACACTTCATTATTGTCATATTGCCTTGCATGATCATGTAATTGACATCGTATTTGTGGCAAGGCCACCATGCATAATTTTTCATACATGTCACTCTTGATTCATTGCCCATCCCGGTACACCGCCGGAGGCATTCATATAGAGTCATACTTTGTTCTAGTATCGAGTTGTAATCATTGAGTTGTAAATAAATAGAAGTGTGATGATCATCATTAATAGAGCATTACCCCAATAAAAAAAAGAAAGGACAAAAAAAGGGAGAGGCCAAAAAAAGAAAAAAAGAAAGGCCAAATAAAAAAAGGAAGGCCCAAAAAAAGGGAAATAAAAAGGGACAATGCTACTATCCTTTTTCCACACTTGTGCTTCAAAGTAGCACCATGATCTTTATGATAGAGAGTCTCTTGTTTTGTCACTTTCATATACTAGTGGGAATTTTTCATTATAGAACTTGGCTTGTATATTCCAACAATGGGCTTCCTCAAATGCCCTAGGTCTTCGTGAGCAAGCAAGTTGGATGCACACCCACTTAGTTTCTTTTGTTGAGCTTTCATACATTTATAGCTTTAGTGCATCCGTTGCATGGCAATCCCTACTCCTCGCATTGACATCAATTGATGGGCATCTCCATAGGCCATTGATTAGCCGCGTCGATGTGAGACTTTCTCCTTTTTTGTCTTCCTCCACACAACCGCCATCATTATATTCTATTCCACCCATAGTGCTATACCCATGGCTCACGCTCATGTATTGTGTGAAGGTTGAAAAAGTTTGAGATTACTAAAGTATGAAACAATTGCTTGGCTTGTCATCGGGTTTGTGCATGATGAGAACATTCTTGTGTGACGAAAATGGAGCATGACCAAACTATATGATTTTGTAGCGATGAACTTTCTTTGGCCATGTTATTTTGAGAAGACATAATTGCTTAGTTAGTATGCTTGAAGTATTATTATTTTTATGTCAATATTAAACTTTTATCTTGAATCTTTCGGATCTGAACATTCATGCCACAATAAAGAAAATTACATTGAGAATTATGTTAGGTAGCATTCCACATCAAAAATTCTGTTTCTATCATTTACCTACTCGAGGACGAGCAGGAATTAAGCTTGGGGATGCTGATACGTCTCCAACGTATCTATAATTTTTGATTGTTCCATGCTATTATATTACCCGTTTTGGATGTTTATGGGCTTTATTATACACTTCTATATTATTTTTGGGACTAACCTATTAACCGGAGGCCCAACCCAAAATGCTGTTTTCTTGCCTATTTCAGTGTTCGAAGAAAAGGAATATCAAATGGAGTCGAAATGGAACGAAACCTTCGGGAGAGTTATTTTTGGAACGGAAGCAATCCAGGAGACTTGGAGTAGACGTCAGGGAAGCTTCGAGGAAGCCACGAGGCAGGGAGGCGTGCCCTACCCCCTGGGCGTGCCCCCACCCTCGTGGGCCCCTCGTGGCTCCCCTGACCGACTTCTTTCACCTATATATATCCATATACCCTAAAAACATCGAAGAGCACAATAGATCGGGAGTTCCGCCGCCGCAAGCCTCTGTAGCCACCAAAAACCAATCGGGACCCTGTTCCGGTACCCTGCCGGAGGGGGAACCCCTCTCCGGTGGCCATCTTCATCATCCTGACGCTCTCCATGACGAGGAGGGAGTATTTCACCCTCGGGGCTGAGGGTATGTACCAGTAGCTATGTGTTTGATCTCTCTCTCTCTCTCTCTCTCGTGTTCTTGATTTGGCACGATCTTGATGTATCGCGAGCTTTGCTATTATAGTTGGATCTTATGATGTTTCTCCCCCTCTACTCTCTTGTAATGGATTGAGTTTTCCCTTTGAAGTTATCTTATCGGATTGAGTCTTTAAGGATTTGAGAACACTTGATGTATGTCTTGCATGTGCTTATCTGTGGTGACAATGGGATATTCACGTGATCTACTTGATGTATGTTCTGGTGTTCAACTTGCGGGTTCCGTAACATTGTGAACTTATGCATAGGGGTTGGCACACGTTTTCGTCTTGACTCTCTGATAGAAACTTTGGGGCACTCTTTGAAGTTCTATGTGTTGGTTGAATAGATGAATCTGAGATTGCGTGATGCATATCGTATAATCATACCCACAGATACTTAAGGTGACATTGGAGTATCTAGGTGACATTAGGGTTTTGGTTGATTTGTGTCTTAAGGTGTTATTCTTGTACGAACTCTATGATAGATCGAACGGAAAGAATAGCTTTGTGTTATTTTACTACAGACTCTTGAATAGATCGATCCGAAAGAATAACTTTGAGGTGGTTTCGTACCCTACCATAATCTCTTCGTTTGTTCTCCGCTATTAGTGACTTTGGAGTGACTCTTTGTTGCATGTTAAGGGATAGTTATATGATCCAATTATCTTATTATTGTTGAGAGAACTTGCACTAGTGAAAGTATGAACCCTAGGCCTTGTTTCAACACATTGCAATACCGTTTGTGCTCACTTTTATTACTTGTTACCTTGCTGTTTTTATATTTTCAGATTACAAAAACCTATATCTACCATCCAGGTTGCACTTGTATCACCATCTCTTCGCCGAACTAGTGCACCGATACAATTTACCATTGTATTGGGTGTGTTGGGGACACAAGAGACTCTTTGTTATTTGGTTGCAGGGTTGCTTGAGAGAGACCATCTTCATCCTACGCCTCCCATGGATTGATAAACCTTAGGTCATCCACTTGAGGGAAATTTGCTACTGTCCTACAAACCTCTGCACTTGGAGGCCCAAAAACGTCTACAAGAAGAATGATGTGTAGTAGACATCAAGCCCCTGGTATGTACGCAACTTATTTTAATACGATGTGTTGCATATTTGATCTGAAAAGGATCCTTCTTATGACACGGAGAGAATCGCTAAAGATTCCGATAAGTCGTCGAGTGGTTGACCAGCTCTCGCCGCATCATGATAGTCAGTTTTCGGCTTTCTCTACTGAGGTGCTTGACCAGATGAACCGGAAGCACAATCGCAGTAGTTATCCATTACTACCCTAGCCGATAGAGCGGAACGTAGGGTAGCAAGCACAGGAGCCGGGCAACCCAACTATTGACCCAAGACATGATTCGGAGCTGATGCATATAAGGCCAAAGTCGCGACACCAAAGTACGCTATAAAGCTGTTCGGACTTGCCGCCAACTCATTTGTTCCCATACCGAGCCCCTGGCAAGTTATGCCGAGGTGTATGTGTAATAGAGCCACATGAGAAAAAATTCGGTTCGTTTAGGAAAAAGTCAATACTGGACACTGGTTACTTTTACTGGGAGCTGAGTGATATGCCAATTATTATTATATGGATAACAAAGCCTTAACCCTGGCTATTTGACATGCCAGGGGTCGAAGGCTGAGGAAAAAGGCATTTTACAGGCTTGAATTACAGAGCGTGGTCTACAAAAAGTTATTTTGGACCTCCTGTCGCACGTCTGCGCCGCCTGTCCTCGGTCAAGGGACTCCTTGACAGGAAGAACCCTTGGATGATTGTCCGAACCTGAACTCTGGTAGAGTCCGCGGCGTGACCGGCCCTTGAGCTACCTATGGAGGGGATAATAAAAAGGAAAAGGTAGTTAGAAAAGAGGGGGGGGGGGTTGCAGGCCCACCCGTATTGTGCTTCCGCCGATGCCCAGGGTATTTCAAGTGCATAATTATGTATGCGTGGTACCCACTTCGAAGGCGTATTAGGCGAACGGCGGAAGCCGAATTGCTAGTCCAATAAGGACATTGATCGGTCATGTTGAATGGAGACCGGCGGCTTGATGGCCGATGCGGTATGCGGTGTGATAAGGCCGCTGTGTAGTCGGCTGAAGTAGCCGTAGTATGATCTCCTGTACGGAGTGAGTGTTTCGTGCGCTCACCTCTAGGGGTGTGTGCCACGTATACCATGTTTACTGTTTTAACTTGGGGGGAAACTGCTTCTGACCCCTGTTGTTCAGTTGGTGAGTCTCTTCGTCGTCCCTATCGACAGACGGCCTCTTCCCCTTGTGTTCGGCATTTAACTTGCCGGCCTGTTTGAAGACCCAACAGCTTCGGTTGGTGTGATTAGCTGGTTTATTGGGGTGGCCATGAATCTGGCAGGGCCTATCCAATATTTTGTCTAAATTGGATGGTCCGTCTTTGTTTGCCGTAGATGGCTTTTTCGTTGGCCGGGCTTGGGGCCGCTGAATCCGGCGTTGACCACTGTGTCCTGCGTTCCCTCATTATTATCGCGACGTTTGTTTTTATTGCGTCGTGGCTTTCCATTACCGTCCCGCACTTTGGAGGTGCCCAGATCGCTGGCGCTATTGCTTCTACGGGCGAGCCAACTGTCTTCTCCCACGCAAAAGCGGGTCATCAGAGCGGTAAGGGCTGACATAGACTTTGGCTTTTCCTGACCGAGGTGGCGGGCAGGCCATTCGTCCCGGACGCTGTGTTTGAAGGCCACGAGGGCTTCTGCGTCCGGACAGTCAACAATTTGGTTCTTCTTAACTAGGAACCTAGTCCAGAGCTTTCTCGCGGACTCTCCGGGCTGCTGGACAATGTGACTTAGGTCATCGGCATCCGGTGGCCGGACATATGTACCTTGAAAGTTATCGCGGAAGGCATCTTCCAAATCCTCCCAGCTGCCAATTGAGTTTTCAGGCAGACTGTTTAACCAGTGCCGAGCTGGTCCTTTGAGTTTTAACGGGAGGTATTTGATGGCGTGAAGGTCGTCTCCGTGGGCCATATGGATATGGAGAAGAAAGTCCTCAATCCACACAGTGGGATCTGTTGTTCCGTCGTATGATTCAATATTTATGGGTTTAAACCCTTCTGGGAACTCATGATCCATTACTTCGTCAGTGAAGCAAAGAGGGTGTGCGACGCCTCTATATCGGGCTGCATCGCGACATAGCTCCGATGGAGTCCATCTACGGTTTTCGGCCCGGGCGTGACTAGGTTTGTCACGTCCGAATGGATAGCCATTGTCGCATGTCGAGGTACGTCCTCGCGATCCGTAGATCGATCTGGTATATCCAGCTTTACTATCCAGGTCCTGCCGAAGGTCGTATGTATCACCCCGAGCTGTGTTGTTTGTGTTTTTACGTGGCGGTGGGGCAGGTTGCTGTTCGGCTTGAATTGCTACTTTGTCCCGACCATGTTGTGGTCGGCCTGCCGCATTGTCCCGACCGCGCTGTGGTCGGTCGGCCGCGTTGCGCGAGTGAGGTATGAGCTCTGGCGCCTCCTCATCAAACTGGGTTAGTAGTTTGCGCTTCGGGTAACTCCTGGCTGGGAGCTTGAGGCCGTATTCTTCGGCTGCCGGGACATTAGTCTATCTGTCATTGAGCAGATCTTGGTCAGCTTGAAGCTGCTGCTGCTTCTTTTTTAGGCTCCTTGCAGTGGCTATTAGCCTGCGCTTGAAGCGCTCCTGCTCGAGAGGTTCCTCGGGCATGATGAAATCCTCGTCGCCGAGGCTTACCTCATCTTCGGAGAGCGGAAGATAATTATCGTCCTCTGAATCGTCATGTATGGCCTGTTCATTAGGGCTAACTTGCCCATTCTCCCATTCCTCCTATTCGGAGGTTACCTCGACGGGGTCTTCATTATCTTCGGGTTCGTCCGGAGTATTATTTTCTCCAGTGCCAGTATTTCTATCTTTCGAACGACGTGACTTAGAGCGGCGTCGAGGACACCGGTGCTTAGGGTGTGCCTCAGCAGGTTTGTTCTTAACTGGATTTTCCTTATCATCGTCATTAGTTGCTTTGGGTGTATCCACCATGTACACATCGTACGAAGAAGTGGCCGTCCAACATCCAGTAAGTGGCGGGTTTTGGCCTTGCTCCTCATCGGCATCGTCGTCCATACCGTCGATGTCTTCGGAGCCGTAATCAAGCGTGTCGGTTAGATCCTCGACAGTGGCTATGAAATGGGTGGCGGGTGGGAAGCAAAATTCCCCATCATCAGCCCCTAGTTCGAACCGGACATAGTTCGGGTGTGAGTACCCCACTAGGGATAGGTTCTTTAATGAGATTAGCACATTGCCCAAGGGCGAGTGTTGGAAGATGTCTGCGGCGCTAAATTCGAAGATCGATAACCGATCAAGCTCGGCATCCGCGGGCGCACATGGCTCAGAACTTACAGCCGGAAACGAGTCCGGAGTCCCGTTGACACAGATATTGCATGAGGTTGAGTCTATGTGCGGCTCCAACGCCGCAGAATCTGTGGCCTCGGATGGCATGATCTGCTCCGGATCTAAGGCCAAAGCAGTAACAGGAACCATCTCCTGGATGTAGTCTGATGACAGATTTAAGTCATGTTCATCGGGGTGACGAAGAGCGGCCGCCGCGGTTTCGAATCCGCCGAAGATCAAGTCTCGGCGAATGTCCGCGACATAGTTCAGGCTTCCAAATCTGACCTGATGGCCAGGGCGTAGCTATCGATCTGCTCCAGATGGCCAAGCGAGTTGGCCCGCAGTACGAAGCCGCCGAACACGATGATCTGTCTGGGGAGGAAGGTTTCCCCTTGGACAACGTTGCTATGGACGATAGAAGGAGCCATCAGACCCCTTGGGGACGGCACAGTGGAACTCTCAATGAAAGCACCAATGTCGGTGTCAAAACCGGCGGATCTCGGGTAGGGGGTCCCGAACTGTGCGTCTAAGGTCGATGGTAACAGGAGAGAGGGGACACAATGTTTACCCAGGTTCGGGCCCTCTCTAGGGAGGTAATACCCTACTTCCTGCTTGATTGATCTTGATGAATATGAGTATTACAAGAGTTGATGTACCACGAGATCGTAATGGCTAAACCCTAGGATTCTAGCTTGTATGACTATGATAATGAATCTCCTCCGGACTAAGCTCTCCAGTTTATACAGACACCGGAGAGATCTAGGGTTACATAAGGTCGGTTACAGAAAAAGAAATCTTCATAATCGATCGCCAAGCTTGCCTTCTACGCCAAGGAGAGTCCTATCCGGACACGGGTGCAGTCTTCGGTCTTCGTATCTTCACAACCCATCAGTCCGGCCCATGGCTAACAGGCCAGACGCCCGAGGACCCCTTAATCCAGGACTCCCTCAACCACCACCACCACCTCCGCCGCCACCTCGCTCAGCGCCGACCCCCCTCTACACGGAGGGCACATCGCAGCTTCCGTTCGCCCATCTTGTCAACCATGGGCCACCGCTGCGGCTGTGACGCCCCCGATTTGAGCGTACACTAATCATGCACGCAAATGTGTACGATCAAGATCAGGGACTCACGGGAAGATATCACAACACAACTCTAAAACATAAATAAGTCATACAAGCATCATAATACAAGCCATGGGCCTCGAGGGCTCGAATACAAGTGCTCGATCACAGACGAGTCAGCGGAAGCAACAATATCTGAGTACAGACATAAGTTAAACAAGTTTGCCTTAAGAAGGCTAGCACAAACTGGGATACAGATCGAACGAGGTGCAAGCCTCCTGCCTGGGATCCTCCTAACTACTCCTGGTCGTCGTCAGCGGCCTGCACGTAGTAGTAGGCACCTCCAGTGTCGTAGGTGTCGTCGTCGACGGTGGCGTCTGGCTCCTGGACTCCAACATCTGGTTGCGACAACCAGATAGAAAGGAAAGGGGGAAAAGAGGGAGAGAAGGAACCGTGAGTACTCATCCAAAGTACTCGCAAGCAAGGAGCTATACTACATATGCATGGGTATATGTGTAAAGGGGCATATCAGTGGACTGAACTGCAGAAAGCCAGAATAAAAGGGGGATAGCTAGTCCTGTCGAAGACTACGCTTCTGGTCATCTCCATCTTGCAGCATGTAGAAGAGAGTAGATTGAAGTCCTCCAAGTAGCATCGCATAGCATAATCCTACCCGGCGATCCCCTCCTCGTCACCTTGTTAGAGAGCGATCACCGGGTTGTATCTGGCACTTGGAAGGGTGTATTTTATTCAGTATCCAGTTCTAGTTGTCATAAGGTCAAGGTACAACTCCGGGTCGTCCTTTTACCGAGGGACACGGCTATTCGAATAGATAAACTTCCCTGCAGGGGTGCACCACATAACCCAACACGCTCGATCCCATTTGGCCGGACACACTTTTCTGGGTCATGCCCGGCCTCATAAGATCAACGCGTCGCAGCCCCACCTAAGCACAACAGAGAGGTCAGCACGCCGGTCTAACCCTATGCGCGCAGGGGTCTGGGCCCATCGCCCTATGCACACCTGCACGTTGCGTACGCGGCCGGAAGCAGACCTAGCCTAGTGGCGTTCCAGTCCAATCCGGCGCGCGCCACTCAGTCGCTGACGTCACGAAGGCTTCGGCTGATACCACGACGCCGGGATACCCATAACTACTCCCGCGTAGATGGTTAGTGCGTATAGACCAAATGGCCAGACTCAGATCAAATACCAAGATCTCGTTAAGCGTGTTAAGTATCCGCGAACGCCGACCAGGGCCAGGCCCACCTCTCACCTAGGCGGTCTCAACCTGCCCTGTCGCTCCGCCACAAAGATCCACTTGCGGGTACTCCTACGAGCCGACCCGACTTTAGTCATCACATGTGTCATGTATATAGTATACAAGTATATACCCGTGATCACCGCCGAGGTGATCACGGCCTGATAGTATAGCACAGCAGACGGATAAGAATGTAGGGCCACTGATGGAAATCTAGCATCCTATACTAAGCATGTAGGATTGCAGGTAAAGGTATCAACAGTAGTAGCAAGGATAGGCTATGCATCAGGATAGGATATCGAAAAGCAGTAACATGCTACACTACTCTAATGCAAGCAGTATAGAGAAGAATAGGCGATATCTGGTGATCAAGGGGGGGGGGGCTTGCCTGGTTGCTCTGGCAAGTAGGAGGGGTCGTC
>NC_057811.1:44068901-44069563 GCF_018294505.1 Triticum aestivum | reverse complement strand
AAGTAGGAAGGGTCGTCGACTCCGTAGTCGAACTTGGCAGTAGCAGTGTCGGTCTCGTAGTCTACCGGAGAGAAGAGGGGGGAAGAAACAGTAAATACAATGCAAACACAAGCATGGCGATGCGTGACCTGACAATGAGCGGTTCTAGGTGTGTCCTAACGCGACAGTAGGTGGTACCGGCGAAGGGGGGGAACATCCGGGAAGTATTCCCGATGTTTCGCGTTTTCGGACAGACGGACCGGAGGGGGAAAGTTGCTAGTTCGATAGGTTAGGGAGGTGTGGTGGACGAACGGACTGCGCATTCGGATTTGTCTCGTCGTTCTGAGCAACTTTCATGTTGAAAATATTTTAATCCGAGTTACGGATTAAAAGATATGATTTTCTAAAGATTTTATTAATTTCTGGAATTTAATTAATTATTTAATTTAATTCGAAATTTGGATTTATGACATCAGCATGATGTCATGCTGACATCAGCAGTCAACAGGGGTTGACTAAGCCAAACTGACATGTGGGTCCAGTGGGACCCACCTGTCATTCTCTGTTTAGGTTAATTAGGGTTTAGCTAAATAATTACTGTTTAATTAAATTAATTATCTAATTAGATTAATTGAAACAGGATTAATTAACTTAATTAATTTAGTTAATTAATCAATCAATTA